>NC_044189.1:15916292-15921292 GCF_900880675.1 Sparus aurata | reverse complement strand
CCCCCTCCCTCCAGCGTCCTCATCTTTGTTCTCATTTAAGCAACTGAAACAGAGGGGTTGATTATTGATTAATCAATGAATCGTTTAGCCTTGAAAAAAAATCACCGAACGCTCGCAAGAATGCTCATCGCGCTTTCCCAGAGCCCGGAATGACGACTCTGGATGATATCTTTTGTCCAACCAACAGACCGAAACCCCGAAAGAGTTTTTATTTACTGCCATACGTGACAGAGAAAAGCAGCAAATCCTCACGCTGACTAACCTGGAACTAGCAAATGTTTTGCTTCTTTGCTTGAAAAATGAAAGAAATGATGCTTCGGTTAACCGAGACAGTTGATGCGATCGTCGCTCCAGCTCTGGAGGCTGCCGTGTCTTGAAACGAAATCCAAAGAACGGCGACTGTTGTACGCTTTTCTTGTTTCCAGAGCAAAAAAACAAAAACAAAAAACAACCACCAAACTCCAAGACAAGATCGGAAATACACAGCAAACAAACGCACCCAAAACTCTCCGACTGCCAGCGTTCTGCAGAGTCCAATCTAAACGATGGAAGATCTAACTGACCTGAGCAAACACTGCTGCATCATCCATTACCGGCTGCATCCTTCGGTCAGAGAGTCTACATATCGACGCGCAGCTCTGAGAGAGTCGAGGCGAAACAGCTGAGACGGAAATACACAAGGGGGGGCTTCATGATGTAGGCGGCGTATTAACTCTGTTGAGTCATCATCGCTTATTCACCGTATAGCAAACTTGGACCGCGTCCAATGTCTGTGTGTCACACTTAAAAGGAGCGCTTTGTAATTACATCACAGCGCCGGAGCCTCGACGTGACGCTGTGCTGAAGGAGGAATCAATGTGTTTTTCTCTCCACCCCCCCCCCCCCCTTTGAAATAACAGTAATTCATTGTTGGACCGAGGCTGTGATCTGAAAGCTGTGTTTGGATGCAAACCACCAGAAAAGCCATCATCCGCTGCGAGAGAGAAAATGCAAATGATCAGACGAGCGGCGAGAGCGTGTGAGAGAGTGTGTCGTCGCCACGCCACGCCGTCGGCATCACTTTCTCAACCTGCCAGCCAGGCGTGTGTGGGTGTCTCTGTATGTTTGTGTGTGTGTGTGAAGGCGAGAATAAAATGGTTGCCATCATTTTTGTTTTTGTTTTTTGCAAGGCCACGTCCGCGTCTGGGGGCAGCGGTCTGATGCATTTGACCCTATAGCCTGAGAGCTGGGTGGTGGGGGGAGATAGGGAGGGAGGGAAGGAGGGGGAGGGACGGAGGGACGGAGGGAGAGGGAGAACAGGTGTGAGGCAGGCTGGTGGCTGGGCAGATGGCCCCGAGGAGAGCTAGCTGATGCTGCAGCAGGGCCCGGACCGCAGAGAGCAAAGCGGCTAATACACGCCTGTTTGTACAGCGTGCGTGGGACACACACACACACACAAACGCAGTGATAACCTGCAAACAGCACTTATCATTTACTCTCCCCTCATCATCGGCTTTGTTTACCTTTCATTTACTCCTCCTCTGCCTCCCTCCTCTCCGTCTCCCCTCCCTTTATCTCTGCAAACACACACACTCCAGGTAATGGTCTTTTCAGTCAAGTCAGTACTTTAATGGAAGTCCCAGTGGTTCAAGAATGGGGGGGGGGGAGAACAAAAACAACAACAGTGGATGACAATAAACCACAGCCAGGGTAACCAATTCAGACAGGATGACCACAGCTGTAAATATAAGGATAACTTCAAAATAAAATCCCAGCAAGAGGAGCAGGATTAAACGCTGATGTTCTCTGCTCTACTTCTTGACATTCACACCACAGATTGGTGCAAAAATGTCCATAAACAAACCTCTCCCCCCCTCCTCCCTACATCCAAGCCTTTTTGAGATGGAGTTAACAATCGCCCTCTCAGGACGCCGACAAAGCTTCGCATGGGACCATTCGGCATGCGTAAAAAAATGTCCAAAGCCTCTGCGGGTTTCCAGGAGATATTTTCCTCCCTCTCTAATCCGAGCCGTGAGAACAGTCGGGGCAGCGTCAACTTAAGGTTGCGGCCCCAGCAGCCTCCCTCCTATGCAACCCGCACGTCTGCGCCTTTTTTTCCCAGTCGGGGCAAAAAAGATCCCACACCGGAGTAAAATATAGTCCCAAAGCCTTTAATTTCAACCTTACGCCACTCAATTAAAAAAAAAAAAGAAAGAAAGAAAAGAAGAAAAAAAAGAAGAATCTATTTTTCTATTTTTTTTTTCCTTTTTCTTTTTGCGCTTTTCGGTGACAAAGTCGCAGCGGGCGGAGGAGATGCAAAACTTCACATGGATTTGGGGAGATGCGTTTGACAGTTGTGACAGAGCTCCGGAGGATGTTTTTTTTTTTTTTTTTTTTCCTTAAATGCGAACTGTGGAAATGCAAAGAGAGGAGAGAGGAGAGGCTGTGCACTGAGCACTGAGGGATGGCAAAGACGCTGCAACCAAAATAATAAAATATAATAACAGTAATAATGATAAATAAAATCTTTCCAGCAGAACTGCGAACATCGACAACCATCAAGACTCTCAGAGCAGACCGAGATGTGAGACTATATTTGACATTTTCAGGAGTGATCTGAATGGACTTCACTGACTTTGTTTTTTTTTTGTTTTTTTTTTTATTTAAAACCCTGCATGCTCTCAGCCCTCTGTGGCAAATTGCATCACTTCTCGACATAAACTAAATCTGAGCGCCTTTCAAGGGAAAGGCTGCTTCGCTTCTAGAAAAATGGTCTCGACGGATCGGGAGGGAGAACTTGATCCATGAACTGAAGTTGCCTGTTGCCCGAAAACTACTCAGCATCCTGGACTCACGCTCTTGAAATGATTTCTGCTTTTTTACTGCTGCGACTTCACCATTTAAACAATTTCGTTTATATATGGACAGCTCACTGTCCCTCTGATAACACAGAAATGAGTCAATTACTCAAGCCCCACATGCGGATTTGGGTTTTTTAAACGCTCCTAATTTGTTTTTTTTTTGTTTGTTTGTTTTTTTAATCTATACTCGAACTCAAACTCCACCCCTTTTCTCCAATAATTGTAAATTTATTTATGCAAAAAAAAAAAAAGAAAAGGAAAAAAAAAAAATCAGTTTGCACTGCTCAGCCTCAGACCCATCAGGAATGAAACGTGTTTGGAACCACAACATTCGCTATTACGCACAAGCGCACACGCGCCGAGCACGCATCGCCTCGCTCGTCTGACACGTTTGCCTCGTCAAACACAGAGAAAATAAAACAACAACAATATAAGAAATATTCCAAGCAACAACGCGACTGTTGGCTCCGTGCTTGCTGTTTTTTTTAATTTATTTTTTTCATTTTTTTCACACAAATCGCCCCATGTCTATTTTTCTGTCCTGCGTAAAAACAAAACACAAACCATAAATGTCAAATTCTCCAACGCTCGGCAGCCCCCTTTTTTTTCGTGATATTTCCCCCCTTCATTTGGCGCACACATGTCTATATAAGGTCACACACACAAAAAAACACTCCAAGCCAATGCGTAATTGTGGAGAAAAAAAAAATAAAGAGCAGGAGAGAGGCCACTTACACTGAAAAGAGGCAGAAATTCCCACCATGCGGTACGTTTATGTGAGAGGGCTAAATAATTTCCAGTCCCTTTTGACTCCGCGCAAGGTCCCCTCGGTGATCCACTCGTGTCGGGAGGACGAAGGCTACAAGAGTCCGGCCAGCTCTCAGAGGCTCTGGCGGTGTACTTCCAGCGGCTCGGAAAACGTGGTTCAAACTCCGACAAAAAGAAGAAGGGGTCAGCTCACGGCTCGCAGTAAAGTGGTAAGTCACTGGGTGGGGAGGGGGGAGGGGGGATATTCGGGATGAGAGTGTTGTAAAAAAAAAAAAAGCGCAGAGGCAGAGCAGGAGGAGAGAGGAGGCAGAGATGGAGAGGGAAGGAGGCTGCAGCAGTGCGCGGGACAGCCGTCTGGTTCTCTGTCCGTCCGTCCGTCGCTCTTTTTCACCTCCAAACAAAAAAAAAAATCCCTTCAAAACATGGAAGTCGCTCTGCGTTGTAGCAATCTGTTCTTAAAATGTGAGAATTCACGCGCGCGCGCACACACAAACACACACTCCCTTGGTCACGGTGCTCCTTGTTTTTCTGCTTCTCCGTTGGCGTGGGGAAGAGGAGTAGCAGCGCTCTGCCTCCAGTCGGCGGTGCGCAGCAGAGCCAGGTGGCGGTGGGCGGGACTGAGGCGCTGCTGAGGAGGAGGAGGAGGAGGAGGAGGAGGCGACTGGGCAGCAGCCAGCATCTGTATGTGTCCTAAAACAGGTTGGAAAACGCAGGGTCAGGTCAAGCCGAAGTGTTTTTCTACCGTGCCACCGGCTCCCGTAGCGTCTTCACGTCACAGGGGCTCACAGGGGAGAGATTAGCTGCCTCTGAGGTTTCTCATCCAGAGACTGTGTCTCATCACATATCAGTGAAGAGTTAAAGGGGTGGGTTCACATTTTTTTTGTGTGTTAAGTCTCAAATGCCAATATGTAGCCTGCATTAAATGCATCACTGGCCAAGGTGACTTCTCCTGAAATCGCTTCCACAATTTAATTCCTAAGTGGGCGACGGAGGACTAAATCCGCTCTCCTCATTCAGCCCAGGTACGCATCCTGCAGTTAGGCCGGAAGTGCAGCTTCAGCATTCTGACGTCCACGTTTAGTTTGCATTTGCTAAGTTTTAAATTCCCCCGAAGAGACGAAAACATCCGACCCCTATACTGCTGGTCCAGATATAGAGTGAGTAGCCTGAGGCGACTCACTGTGGCCTACAATGACAGTATGAGGCTGCTGCTTAGAGCACCTAGATGCTCTAGTGCTAGTCAAATGTTGGTGTTCCCACCTGCCCTGCTGTTCTTCGTAATTTAATGTACAAGATGACATGCAGAATTGATGCTTCTGAAAATGACATAATATCCGTTATTGTCAACCCAGGATGCAGTTCTGTAAGGTATTCCTCGAGAATGTGGAGCCA
>NC_044189.1:15671292-15911292 GCF_900880675.1 Sparus aurata | reverse complement strand
GTCACGATACAGCGATTCTCCAATTATCGACAGATTGCATGACAACCATCTGACGCTACGTCGCGATATCAGTCAAACTGAACAATATCAGTTGGGCTCTAATTCATTTAACTTGACTCGACTCTTTGATTACATCACCATTGAAACATTAGAATATTTACACTTTCTGTGCCACACACATTATTCTACAAGTCCCGGAGAAAGTCTGAAAAGCAGTACATTAAATTCAACAATTCAAACAGAATTCCCCACAGTCCTCTGACGGAGACGGAAAGGGATTGTGGGAGGGAGGAATAGAGACAGAGCTGCATGATGGGATAGCAGCTGCAGTGCAGCATCTTATGCAGGTACAGTGTCTGGAGAGGGATCGCGCTCACACACTGGGGTATTATGGAATTCAACCCACCGTCTGGCTCGTGTAGCAGAGGAGAAGAACTAAGTGGGCGAAAACTGACAACCTTGCCTCCTTCCACCGGAATGTAAATGAGTCCCTCCAACTTCTGAGAAAGACTGGCTTAATATCCTGACAGCATGCAAGCATGTAAGACAATGACTCTCGAATCAGACTGCTGATAAGGATGTCTTATTATGTCATAGTGTATTACATGATAAACTCCACGTCTGATGAGAAAACAGAGGGGTTGTCATTTAGGAGATGTTTCTCTTTGTGACAGTAGAGAAAAAGAGAGGAGAAATCAAAACAACCCCTATCGCCCTTACGTATGTCAAATCCCAAAATATCATATATACATACATCTGTCATCGCTTCTGTGCCGGGGCCTGGAGGGTATCCCACAATCCTTTGAGGTGCTATCGTTTTCTCTGTGCATTTGATTTGAACGTGTGAAGAACACATCTTCATGCCCGCTCCCGCACCACGTCGCCCGTCTCTCTCTCTCTCTCTCTCTCTCTCTCTCTCTCTCTCTCTCTCTCTCTCTCTCTCCTCTTCTTCCCATCACTCCTGTGTTCCCTCTGGTCCTGAGAAAAAAAAAAAAAAAAAACCTGACAGGCAAGATATGAGAAATGTTCTCGTGCTTTCCTCATCAGTCGGTCGGGAAGAAAGTCCTCCCTTCTGGAAGTGAGCAGAACCTCTGAAAGTTGAGTTCTGATTTCACACCGGGGGATGATGTGAAAGTGAATTAATTTGCCAAGACGGGGCCGTGTTTTAACAACTGGAAGTGTACTCAGTCAATGAGACCTTTTGCGAGAATCTCCGGAGGGTTCTCCAGTTGCATAGGCAAATTAGGAAGCCAGGTACGCTTTATGTTTCCTCTGGGTTTTATATGCGCAACCCGAACACAAAAAAGGCATGTAAAATTAACTGCTCATACACATAAACTGCACAGGAGCTCCAGTTTTCATCCAATAAGAGGAAACTCAGTTACGAAAATGCAATATAGGCATCTCCCTCCCTGCCGTGCGAAGGTTTTGCCCTCTGTAATTCCTACCCTCGTAGCTTACTTTTCGACAGCTGTGCTAATCCCTTTGTTATAATGTCACCCGCTTGATGAATCATCCTCTGAGCCTCTTCATGTTGGTGCAACAAATGTACAGTAGAATTCAATTGATGAGACTACTCGTCAGCTCGGAAAGTAATTAAACATTACTCCTTTGTCTTGGGGAACACTGGTGTGTTCTTGACTCGCTGTTCTCAGTGACTCCAGACACTTTCACTGTTTATTCCTCATCACACAAGGACACGTTGGCGACACGTACATCTGATGGTGACAAAACAAGGTTTTTCTTTTATGGTGGATTCATTTCTCCTATCTTTGTCTGGTGATACTATGATAACTGCTATATACTATAGATTCAAGCAGATTAACACGCTGCCACAGGTTCCAAAAAGTGTACGCAAATTGAATTGTAGTCTCACTCTGCCGTGGAATTAGTGTCCTGATGTTGCTATATCCTCACACCACCTAACCAAACAAGACGTCCTCTGAGGGAGCCTGCTACATTCACTGAACCTCCTGTAAAGGTAACAAGGCAACACTGACACCTTAGGTGCTAAATTTACAATAACGCCAAGGCATGTTGGAATGAGCTTTTGGACCTTCTTTACTTGGGTCGAGAGCAGCAAATGCTCCGCGCAGACAGGAGAAGGAAGAGCGTGTGACAGGAAATATAAGAGGCAGAAAGATTACTGCGAGGAGATGAGAGAGAGTGGCGGCGTTTGTGAGATTGAGGTGCTGGTTTGAAATAAATAGTCACACCACAGCAGGTGTCTAACCGTGCCTGCATACTTCTGTGGTCGCTGTGAAACAGTTTTCTACACATGTACGTATAACAGCTGTCAAAGGTGGCTGTGATTGGCTGCGATGCTCCTGGCCCCATCCATCATCATCACCCGCCTTACCATACCTTGCTCGCAGACCTGACTTCCCAACTTCCCCCAAATCATCGGCCAGATGGCCCTCGCCAATGCTTGCCCGCTTTGCACACCTGATATGAAGCTATCCGTCATCTGATAACGACCGAGCTCTGGCGGTCCCCCAGCTGGGGCCTCTGCTGCAGCACTGGGCACTGGCGGGTATCGGGGACGGGTGGGTGGCGGGGTGGTGCACAGCCTGACTGCCCCTCTGATGGATTAGTGCCAGGTAGTGTGGCAAGGGAGGGGCTGGGGGTTGTCCCCTAATAGGATTCACAGTCGTCCAGTGGACCATGGAACAGGTGGAAGCAGAGAGAGGGACAACGGAAAGAGAAAGAGGGCTGTGTGTGGTAGGAGCACAGGGAGATGGAGCGCAAATGAAAGAGGTGGCTGAAAGGTAAAGAGGAGAAAATGGTGGAGCCTTGATGGACGATGAAGATACAGTAACCTCAATGAAGTAGTCATTTCCACCCAGAGCTCAATGTGTCCCTGACCTTAACAAAGACCTTATTTTGAGCCAATCTGTGATGTTCCCCTAAACCTAATCAAGTCATGTTTGTTCCAAATCTAACCAAACCGTAAAGGGTTTGGAGAAGCAGACTGGAGAGGTCCCACCACCAAAGCTGAGCAATGCACTGCTGTGGATAGGGAGCAACACATTACTTTGGATCCAAACCAACACCAACTTCTCACAAAAAAGCAGAATAGCTGCATGCCGATATTAGCAGGTTTCACTCAAGCAGCTCAAATGGTCGAACCTAAAGTCACAAACAGCAATGTGCAGGTTACAGCGAAATTTGGGAATTTCTGTCCACCACTTGCTGAGGTACAAATTTTTGGTATTTGTGGTGCCCCCCATGCCTCAAAATGCTTAACTTGACATGGCCTGAAGATATCTACCAAGTTTTATGATGACTGGACCGATGGTTGTTGCGTTTACAGCGAGGAGATTTTTGATAGCCAACATGTTTAATGAATGATTTTGTAAGATATATGTGTATCTTAGTACCATAATGCTGTATAGCCATTACCCATATTTGATGTTGATTGAGTCAAATTTGAAAAAGTAAGTCACTTTACTGTTTTTCAGTTTATGCTAGTTAGCACCAAATCTATCACGGCAACCTCGCATGCTCCTGAGACTATTTTGTTAAGCATTATGAGCTGGACTTGTGTGTCCAATTCTAAAGTTAATTGGTCTTACTGTATTTGGGCTGCAGCCTTTCGAAAATTGCATTTATAGTAGCGCCACAATGCGGCACATATTTGCCCGCCGAGTTTGAACTCTAATTAATCGAAAGAGACAGTGGTTGAACAGCAATTCAGATCAGATTATGTGTCTATATGTTGTCTTTTTTAATTTGTAGTTTAATTTGGAGGATTATGTGTCTTTGACATGTGAGACCTGTGTCTTTTAACGACAATGCTGATTGTTCCCAAACCGAGTCGCCAGAGAAGAGTTTTACTTTTGGGGCATCAGATCGGAACAGGCTTATTTATCAGTGTCATTCTGGGGAGCATTACGCTGCTTTTTGTGCCCTTAGTTTGGAGGATGTGTTGGACGAAAGGTTACACTGTGTGTGAATGAATGTGAATGCAGACACCTGATCTAATGAGGACAAAAATGCTAGAGCTGACACAGTAAAAATATTTACCTGCAGTCTAAATGAGGACAAAATTACCTTTAGCTCAGTGGAATAATTGCCGTCCCCACATTGCATGGAATGTGTTCGGCTGTAAATAATGACTTTTTAAGCAGCTAGATACAATACTTAATGTGTTAACAATATCTCGGTGTTAGGGTGATTGACAAGAGAAAAATGTCTTAATGGCTTATGTTGAGCCTAATGTAGCAGTGTATCCGACTTTACACATGCCGGTGCACAGCGAGGGAGGCTGGCAGCACAAATACAGTATACACAAATACACGCTCTCGCACACACACTCACAGAGCGGCAGTTCTCATTAGTGAAGTCAGTGTGCTCGAGGCGGGCAGGGCCCCTGCAGCAGTCTTCAGGAGTCAGAGGAGCCATTTGTCAGTGGAAAACAATTAGCGGGGAACGATCCGTTCCATTGGTTTTAATGAGTACAGCCGGGTCACTCTGCTCACAGCGGCAACACGCAAAGGTCATCAAAGGCTGCGAGCAACGCACAACCAAGTCACACTCACATGTGGGTGCAGGCACGCACACACCACCCACACACACACACACACCTCGATTCATTTTAACCCCTTTTTGATGCCTCCAACGTGCTACATGCTCATACTTAAACACATAAATGTGCCCACACACCTATGCAATCACACACACTGACAAATGGACACACCCTGCCATCGCACCCAACATATATATTTCTCATCTCTTTCAGGCAATCCATCTCCCCCTCACATCACCGAAGCCACTGACAAAGTCATCAGGGTGAGTTAAGTCTTATGTATTCTATTAGCAGGGTACTGTGCCTATATGTGACCTTGGACAGTACCTATGGCATGGTGATATATGTAATGCATACAACATGTTAGTGTGGATGGTTAGCTGCAATATGGTAGCTATAGTAACACATGGAGGAGCCATATAGCTTTATTTTCCATTTCAATGGGGAATAATAGCATATGGCAATAGCGCGTCAGTAATGGGACAGCATGAATGCCGATTATTCAACAGATGAGGATATAGGATACCCTCAGATCTATGAATAAAGATAACCTGTTGTATGTCGTTGTTTTGCCCTAAAGATCTTTTCCTCACTCCCGTATGGAAAACAAAATAAGTAGTTGGATTTATTTTATGTTGGAAGATGTTCAGAATTCAATTTAAAAGTCATTTTGATTGATTGGGTAATGGCTGTCAAACAAATAGCCCAGTGCAGAGATAATGAGCTACTTTGGAGGCAGTTAATCTGTATATCTAAGGGTCAGAATGATTGACTGAAACACACAGGACGGACTCCATATTTGGGTTAATTGTGTTTGACCTGAGGCACATTAACCAAAACAGACCGATGACTGCCTCACTTTACTTTACTGTGGCATCCAGTGTGATACTGCCCTCTCAGCCCAGATGTTGGGCATGCTAAATTGTTCTGCCCAGCACCTCTAGCGAAGAGGGTATCTTTCTAAAAGCATTTAACAAAGCACTGACTTTATTTTTAATTTCATACAGACAAACCAAAGTAGCTTTTGTAATTTGAAGTCACACACACATGCAAACACAAATGCAATTGATAATAATATTGTACAAGTAAGGATTTTATTGTAGTACATAGTTACATTTTAAGAGAAAGAGAGACAGTTTATATTCCCTGGTCCCTTCTCAGTAGCTGCTTTTCTAGCCTAGTTATCTGTCTTAGCTTATTGCCCTCTGGGGTTAATATTGTAAAGATTAATTTTTGATTTTGAATAATTTTTCAAGACTTTGTTATGAAATGTTTTAAGCTGACATCAAATCATAAACTGCACAAACATACTTATGAGTACAAGATTGGAAAGCTAGTACATGCAGCCTAAATCCAGGATTAATCGGACAGATTACTCGAGGCAGACTGTATTGTGTGTCTTTGGTGCCCCCTTAAACATACATTTTGATATTTGGCAAACAATATACACAATTACTTAAATGCCACATAAATGAGTATTACCCTCATTCATTTAGTTAGATTTTAGCTTATCTATTTATATTTCTGTACTAAACTGCAACTGGTCAGTCGTGTAATTAGGTGAAGAAAAGCATAGCTAACAGTCAACAATAAATAAATATATTAACATTTAAATAAAGTTGTAAACTGCAGTTTTTATTCGATTTTTATATTTAAAAAATATTCTTAATCTGTGTGTTAAACATAATTTCAAGTAGGCAGTTCTTTTCGACGCTGTCTGGGCACCCTGGGCTTGTGCCGAGACCACCCATGCCAAGATCCTGAGTTAGGAGACATAGCATAGCATAGAGTGTAACACGCTACTGTACTGTGACTATTTAGTCGTAGAAATAGATGTAGACTCTCGCAGTGACATGTTTCATGTAACCATAAGTCACTTTTACTTGAGGCGCATTACTTAGCATTTAGCTTACATTATGTTAAAGGGCGACTCTAATGGCTCTGATGCGCTGACCTTCAACTCTGAACACAAAACCTCCTTCGATCGGCTTATTTTCCGCTCCTCCTGACTTCTAGCTCAATACAAAGCACTCAAACCTCCATTTAATTTTTTTTTAAATGCCCTTCACCTTTAACACACACACACACACACACACACACACACACACACACACACACACACACACACACACACAGTGTGTGTACTCTGTATTAAGAAATTGCGGCCCCTGAAGTGTTTCACTTTGTTTTTTTCTCTCAATTTAATAGAGGATCTTAAATGTCTCATTCTCCTCCGTACCCCACTACATAAACCCACCACACTTTGCTCCGTAATGGCCCTTTCGACACGCTGGGGAAATGCAAAGTGTTGAAGAGTTATATACCACATAACAGGACTCCAACTGCTGTAGTGTAATGGCTTTGGTTTGAAGAGAGAGACATACAGAGAGGGCAGCGGAGTAAAAAGAAATGGACACCACGCACCAGGGTTCATACAGTGCATGCACAGGAAAGGGATGTCCAACAATATCGCCACTTCACTGACTTTAATGGGCACATTAAGTGAGCGACAGCCATTTAGCAAAAAGCCCACCTAGTGGAACCGCGGCACCCCCCCCCCCGTCCCACACTGAAACCACTGGAAAGACCTCATAATGGTTTTGTGAACGCTGTGACAAGTTAAATGCGTTGGTGGAGGGAGCTGGGGTGTTTAAAATGGGAAAGCCAAGAATTCACGTTTAAAAAGAAAATGAATTCATGAATTCCATTGTCTCACCTTTAACTAAACAGCAGGCAGTAATGCCACCCGTGTAGACGATGAACGAAGACAATCTAAATACAACTAAAATAGTGTTTTTAACAGGAAATATAATGACACCTTTTAAAAACAAATATTCAAATTTGTTTTTATTTTCTCTGCAATAGTTGTCCCTGGTGCCTTAAACTTCATTTGATTGACTTAAAACACAAATTTAGATAATTTAACACAGTGTTTGCTTATTGATCCATGGCTACGTGTTACCACAGTTACCAGAGGTTTGAATCTGCTCGTTTGAAAAATAACAAATAAAAAATATTAATAATAATAATAAAAAATTTACACAACAATTTCTCTCGAAAATCATCTTATCTTTGTTTAGACACACAAATAGGCTTACAAATTATTATGAAGCTCATCGCTAAATTGCCTGCTCTAATGAGCCAGTTGCACAGAACATGCCTCCCACCAGCCGCTGGTACATCTGAACACCAGATTGAAAGCAGGTGAACATGGATGTCAAAATGAATAGCTAAAGGCGGTTACCATGTATGATTAAAACAGCCAGCGTCTGATCAAACCTACTGAACAATGTCCTGAATGTAAAACACTCCATTTGATCAGAACGTTTACTAGCACCTAGCTAAAACTAATGCAGCCTAACACAACAAATCACAGCCTCATGAATGTTTATTATGATCAGTTTTTGTTGTAACTGAAGTCATTTAGAGGCTGCATTTTTTGAACGGTGTTGAGTTTCGCTGACAGTTTGTTCTATTATTTCATCTAACCCATTGATATCAAACAGAAACCCCTTCTCTGTGTGCAATTACTGGAAGGATTCATTGCGACTGCGAACAGAAATATGCTCAGGACTGGTACCAGCGATGCAGGTTTAAAGTTACAGTGTTCTCAGCATAGGTGTTTATTTTCTTTATTAGTAATTTAGCCTTTAACGGCATGTCTTGTTTGTTGTTGGCTCGCAACACTCACGCTGTAGCATCCAAAAATCTATTGTCTAAAAAAAAAAGCATCTTCATGTTTCAAACTGAGAGCAGAGGAAATATTCCAGTGTTTTCTGTTGTGTTAAGCTCAGATGATTCATATAAATAGTGTCTTTCCAACTGTCTGGGCTTGTATCCGCATTTGAAATAAAGCACATTTCTTCTGAGCGTATGTTATTCACATGTGAAAATGCAAATGTCTTATGTGGAAATTTTCACATATGAAAAAACCCAATCACCTGTGTACATGCCTGGGCCACATATATACACTACATCCTATACGTTATTGTACTTTCATTGTAAAGAAACAAACCTAATGAGATTCCATGTGCCGTGTTTCCCTTTAAACGGCACGCAAAACAAGCCCATTTATATATGAATGCTTGCAATTCACATGTGAAATTATGACTCCTGTGTGAAAAAAAGCCAGTCACCGGTAAAAAAAAAAATTCCCAGGTTACAGGTGCAATTATACATTTTTTTTCACGTGTTTTTGTCACGTGCGAACGTGTGTGAAAACATGAAAATCACATGAGGAGAAATAGATCACACAGGAAATTCTGCTCAACGGCCGAAAAACAATTCACATCACATCTGAAACTCATCTCGTGAAAATGGCATCACTTGAAATATGCCTTTTACATGTCGCATTATTTTCTGTTCATGTGTTAAGATTTTAGTTCACAAGTGTGCAGTGAGCGTGGACATGACAGGCGTTTCTTTAATGAGGACACGTCGCTTGAGCAGCGCTGTCTCTTTTCCCCTCTTTTGCTCTCTCTTCTCCGTTTGTTGCATTCGCATGCAAAGTGCATCAGGCGAATGAAAGGATGTGTCACAGCAATCGGAACAATGTAATTAGAAGTGGGAGAGAGGTGGAGAGCGCTTTATGGTGATAACGTGGCACAGTAATTAAGGGGAAATATCATGACCCTAGTGCCCACGGCATTTTGAAAAAGAGTCGTTTAAGCCCGAGATTACACCGTGATTGTCAAATCAATGGAGGAGAGGGAGGTGGAGGTGGTGGTGGTGTGTGTGTGTGTGTGTGTGTGGGGGGGGGGGGGACCTGTCTTGATGGGGTGCATCGGTGAATGAAGAGCATGTGCACGTTGGCATGTGTAGTTGTGCTCTTACTTTTGTTCAACCCGCGAATCATAGAACATCAGATTTCCCTGCGAATAAACATCCCGAAGCCATGTCTTTTAGCATAGCATTCGATTTATAAATGCAGAGTGCGTCTGTGTGTGTGTGTGTATGTGTGTGTGTGTGTGTCGGGTTACGCTCTCACTAATATTTTGACACTGTCGAGCTGCAGTTGCAGAACACCCACAACTGGAGGAGCGAGACAAAGGGTAGAGGGCAAAAGAGTTAGACAAAGGGAACGGGGGAAAACAGAAAGGGAGAGATCTTGGTAATGACAAGCACTTCACAGCCAGATCCGACCTCCCTCCACCCACGCACCCCGATGAGATAATTCCTCCTCCAAATTGCAATCAAAGCTCAGAAAAACACTTGAGGAGCAGGAGCCCTTTCAGCCATTAACTCGCCAGGTCCTGGGGCGCTGCTTTTTAAATATTACATTTCTTTTCAATGTGTTTTTTGAATATTGTTTTATTTTTTTCTTCTACATAATTATCATTCGCATTTCTCTTTGTCTTCGGCTCGCCATTAGCACTGTTTAGGAATGATTAATATTCAAGCTGAGTAACTGCATCGACAAAAGAATATTAAAAAGTTTATGCACTTAGTGGCTCTTTTTTTTTCCCCCTCCAGTTCCTTTGTATAAACTTGCACGACCTCGCTCCACTGTATTAGACAAAGGATCACGAGAGAGCTGCTAGTTTGGGCGTTTTTCGTCTGGTTCTGTCTCGCTCTGAGAAGGACACTGTGGTGTACACAGAAATGATGCGTGCTCATTAGACTGTTAGAAATCCAACCAGCACAGACAGCTAATACCATTAAGGACGCACCTTAAAGGAGTGTTAACCGAGAAATGCTATCACATTAAAGGGTCAGTATGTAAGAGTTTTAGCTTAGAACGTTTACAAATGAACTAAAATGGCCAACAGAATGTGACAAAATAACAGTTTGAAGTCATGTTGCAGATATATATCTACTGAAGTTAGCATGCTAACCAGCTAGCCCCCGGTGCCTGAAAAACCTCTTTTCTCCCAATGCTCCCCCAATACTCTGGCTACCTGCATGGCTAACTGAGCTAACAAGCTAACAACATCTGAAGTCATGGATGTACAAACAGTTAGCAGTTACTCTGGTGATTGGCCGTCCCTGTTTGGTGGGAGAATTTAACAGGTGGCAAATTCTTACTTATTACACGGCTCTTCTTAATGCTGTAGAATGCTCTATTCACTTGAATGGGCCTTCCCAACATTCGGCGGTAAATTATTTTCGTATAATTGACCGCTGCTCAGCATATTTGACCGTTGTAAAGGAAAGTGGCCTTTTTGCCTCTGATTCACGTATTTCGTAGCACTCCGCGCTCTAAAATCTTTGCTCCGCAAGTAGTCCGGTCACTTTTCACCGCAGCGTCTTCGGTCGCTAAGCGACGTCAGCTGATCTGTAGTCTACTTCATATCGGAAAAAACTTACTCCTAGGCCACTAGTATGGATGAGTTTCACATTAACTTTAATATTCTTGGAAAATACGGTAATTTCAACTCTTGGCAAATGGCTGAGTTGTCGTCACCGGTCAAGAAAAGAAGAGAAGAGGAAAGCAGCGAAGAGGGAGAAGCGAAACGGCGTCGGTTTGGCGAACTATATTTCCCTGCTGAAAAACACTATGAACGGTAACAAATAAATTGTAAAAAGACACCCTGTGTCAAGTTTTCTTTCGTGTTGGCAAGTAACCATGTAATAAGCGGGATAATGTATAGAACGGCGATCACTATTGGGAAAATAAGTCCGGACAGGACGAACCGGACCCTGACGCGAAGCGTCCGCCGTTCTATACATTATCCCTTTCATATTGCACCTTTAAAGAAACAGCCTTGAAGTAATGCCTGTATTATTTGCTACATCCTGGCTTTAGTTCAGGAGCTTGGCATGACTCAAAATCATGTAACCAGTGTCCCCTAACCAGTGCGGTCACCCATTCCTCCAAAACATGTGGGCGTGCTGATGAGGAATGTCACGAAATGGTACAAGAACAATCCTTCCGACAACTGGAGACTGGAATAAGGGGGGGGTTGTTGCTGTGTGTGGGTGGAAAAGATGGCTGATGTAAGATTTTTACTCTGTGGTTCGTTCGAACATGAACAACAGGTCAGTGGCCTTAATCCCTCTGGAAATAAACAGTGTTCTTACAGGATAATGCGGTGGCCCATTTCGACGTTATTGTGACCCGCCTGTAGATCCCACACGCGGGACTTGAAAGACCCTGAATGGCAGAGGAAAGAAAGCTCGGTCCTCGGCTGTAGATTGGGTGTCAAGTGGCTCTATTTGTCATAATTATGTGGTTGTAAAGGGAAAGTCGAGAAAAGGTCTAATCAATCTGATTTAATTAAGTGCAGTCAGTCATTTGAAATGAGCAGAATAGAATTAATAAGCACATTGTAAATTTGCATTTAAACCCATGTAATTATGCCAATTCAGTGGCCTCACAAGCACACTCATTTTTTTCCTTCTTTTTTTTTTTCTAAAGAGCAGAAATAAGACAGAAACAATTTCTCCTTTTTGTTCTCTTTGATTCTGAATCTATATGCAGAGAGAGGAAGTGGCTAAAACAAAACACTTATCCTTAGATTTGTGTATAAAAACATGTCCGGTGTTACACTGGCGCTGATGGTGACGGATGGGTGTTGAAACTGTTAAAACATTAAAGGGGCACTATGTAGTTTTGGAGAAGAAATTCAACCTCAGAGGAAATGCAAGGTCCCCAGAACACTGTTTGCAGCCTGAAATTGTGGCAGTAGTAAAACAATATGAAATGTGTCGTCCTCCAAAGTCAGTTTGTTTATTCAGTCATGAAACTGAACAGAGTTTATTTAGTTTGTTCGAGCATGAAGACTTTTCTCTTCTGATTAAACCTTCCTCCCCAAAACTGCGTAGTGCACCTTTAAGCTCTCCTATTGAATAAAGATGCTTTGATGCTTCAGTAATAAGAATCTAGACGTCAACATGTCCGTCAACATGCATCGGAAAAAATAATAACGCCCCAAGATGACAGAGCTTTTGAATCATTAAGTTTTCGAAACATCATTATTTCACGAGCAATTTGATCATTTCCACGTCAAGTCGCGCTAAATGAGTGCCTCAAATATTCAACACGTCATGAATATTTTTCCTTTTATCCTCATAGGATTTAGTTTAATGGAGTCTCGACTGCAACAATCTTTTCGGTGAACGGGGTGGAAAAAGTCAAAAAGGATTAGTGTGGGTTTCATGGAGAGAGACACGCAATCAAACAATCCAGAGCGTCCGACGGCGTAGGGGTGGTGAAGAGGTCCAGACCCGCGGCTCTGCCAGGCATCAGTAAGTGGAGGAGTGGGGATGAGAGGGGAATGGCTCGCCGGATAGGTGGACGACCGGGTGGTTGGCTGGATGGTGGACTTACTGACTGACTGACTAACTGATTGACAAGGTGACTGACGAGGTGACTGTTTATGTGTTGGATCACGCATGGACGGTTCTCTGAGACGCACTGAAGCATTTCCTCCAGAGAGAGAGGGAGAGCTGAACTTCCTCGACTTTCCCTTTGACCTGTTTTCATTGGAATATGCTTTGGAGAAAATATCTAGGAACTCTCCCTCATGAAAGACAAACAGCCCCTTCAGAGACTCTTCAGACCTTATTTCAACCCACTTCTTCCCTTGTTTCCTGCAGCCTTGCTCTTCAAGGAAACCTATTATGCTCTTGTTGTTCTCTGGTGTTTTAGTTATTTTCTTGGGCATGCAAAAGGCCCTGAAAGTTAAAAAGCAGAAAACGAAGTGGGAGCGCCTCACTGCCTCAGAAAACACTGCCGCTGAAACGCCTCGTCGGTCATCCCGCCTTTAATTCCACGACTGCTTCTGTGACATCACATTATGTCACACATTTGCACTATTTATTATGTGTATGTAGAAGGTAGAAGTGAAGCTAACTGGAGGCTGGAACACAACGGAGTCGCGCTGGCTCAGGCATGTGTGAGGGAACCAATCAGAGCAGGCTGGGTATTTGGGATGGGAGGCCTTAAAGAGACAGGCGCTAAAGACTGAGGGGGAACAGACAATATGGGAAAAGCGATGTGTTTTTTGAGCATTAAAGCACGTAAACCTATTCTAGTAGTAACTGAAAAAAAATAAATAATTATGAACCTGAGAATGAGCTGAATGGTCTCTGTGATTTTTGTGGTACAACTATGCAAAGCGTGTCAAATACACTTTCACATGCTGTGCGGATCACAGCCCTGCCGACGGAGCTTACCTGCCATGGAAACAGCTGAAATTAACCACCTCCCACAATCCTTTGTTCTATTTACGTTTCGAATTCCACTTGAGCGGCTCCACCTCTCCCACCGAAAACCATATGGCCATGATGCGGGGCCTATTCTCTAAACAGATATTACACTTTCCGTCACGAGCAGCACTTCACATCTGTCTTTTAACCGTGAACAGCTGAAAAGGCTGCATTTTCTTGAACGGAAAGTGTGTGTGTATGTGTGTGTGTGCGTGCGTGTGTGTGTTAGATAAAGCGATACGTTAATGAAAGAGAGAGGACTGACTCTGTCGGCGAAAACATGCCTACGAGGATTCACTGTATCTTACAACATCTCTGGTTTTTCTTTCTTTCCCTCCTTGATACCAGAACGCCGCCTCGCGCTCACAAAGATTTCCCAAGCGGCGTCGAGTCATTTCCAAGCGGCTTCCTCCATCTTGCCGCTAATCAACAAAGTTAATTTGTTTCCCCATTTTTATTTTTTTTTTTCAAAATCCTACAGCTACCAACCTCGCTCTGTTTTTTTTTTCCCTTCCTTCCACCGTTCCACAATATATATTTCTCCAGCTAACTGGCAAAAAGCTCTCTTCATTTATCAGATCCACACAGCCACACAGCCTTATTACAAGAGTCCTCTTATCTGTCATATTTCCTTCCAGTAGCGCTGCAGTGGTTACAAATGGGACTTAGTCTATCTGGCTCGGAGCTGATGAGGGGGGAGGGGGGGGGGGGGGGGAAATGAAATTATTGCGATTAGATCTGACCCATATGCTGGAGTAGCTTGGAGTGTGTGTTGGTGCATGTTGGGTGCAGCGCTGGCAGAGGTGGTGCTGCCTTATTGTGTTTGTGCGTCTCACACTGTGGTGGGTGGCGGTGGCCAGCAGCTAGATTAAGGCATTAGGCAGCGCTTGCAACCAATGAAGGTGGGTGATAATAAGAAGCAGATCTTGTTCATCCGGTAATAATAGGTGATGTTTGGTGTTTGGATCGGCCTCTTTCGTCTTTTTTCGCGTCTCCCTCTCTCTCTCTCTCTCTCCGGCTGTCTCATTCATTTTTCCTCTCTGTCTCACGCTCACGCAGACACCCACACTCCCTCTTTTCTTTCCCTCTCTTTCTTGCCCTTTCTGTGAATAATTGAACAGCTTCGCCCGGGCCAAGGTTTAGTGCTATCATGTAGTGTGCCGTCTGACTGCCAATCAGTTGACTCATCTCCTCGTGGGGAGAAAACAAACAGGAGGGCACCGATGCAAGCCAACGGGCGGCATTCTGAATCCAACAGAATGAATAGTGGGGCTCTTATCCGTGGCAATCCGACCCCAGCGAGGGAAACAAGCAGATTCAATAGACGGCTGTAGTAGATTCAGCTTTTTCTCAGACGAAATTCATCGCAGATCTGACACAGGTTTTTCAAGCATAGATGATTAGGTTAAAAAGACACTCGACACGAGAGACGAGGAAATTGCTTTAAATTAAAGCCCCTGTGTGTGCAGTGTGAGCTGGGTAAGACAACAGTTGCTCTCGGTAGGCGATTTTTCGAAAGGGGGACGAGGAGGGAAGCCATTCGAAGTCGGCGTCTTCCTTGTTAACCTCCCCGTCCCTGGGTGGCAGAGAGAGTTTAGGGGGCAGAGCTTTTGTCAGTCTACTCTACCCGGCTCATTGATCCTTTCACTGGCTGGAGTTTGCGCGAGTGAGAATCTATAGCCCCGACCATGGCTCTGAAACATCAGTAGTCCGACTGCTCTGTTTATTGATGGTGCTGTCTGTGGTGCTGAAGTCACAGATGGATTTGTAATTGTGCCTTTTTCTCTCAGTCGTGCCCCTTATGTCTACTTTATCTTGGATCTATATTTTCCTAACTATATATATATATATATATATATATAAGAGTAGTAACACCTTGATCAAAGTGAGAAGTAGGATCATAGAGACATGATGCTGCCTGTAGTACTCCTTTTATATTCCAATGCAGCAGGGAAGTAGATAACTGGATAAAATGGGAATGCAGAGTTACAGATGTTATGTCACAGGTTAAAGGGCTTCTATGAAACTATTTATAAGAGAGGATCATATCCTGCACTATTCCTGTAATAGGCTATACTATTCCTTTAATATTTCATAATCCAGATCCAGATTCAGACAGCTTGCCGTGCGGACATGCTGAAACATACAGTAATATGTGGACACAAAAATGAATGAGTAATAAATAAATAAGACAAAAAATACAATAAAAAAGGAATCTATGATGAATAGAACATGTTAATAGTTTGATCATCAATTAATCCAGCTATTTATTAACATCTTCTATTTGCTACAGAGCACCGGTGCTACTGAAAATACACCAAGTCCCTCTGTAGGTGTGACATTGACCATAGTTATCGTTTTTAGGTGTGACTGTTATCGCTGTGTCGCTATTGTTCCTAAAAACATCATAACAAGGGCTTATCGCGCCGTTGTGATGTCATAGATTTGCAAATCTTGTTGGTGATGTTCCTGGAGAATCTTCACGGTTTACCAAACAGCACCGAAAACCACATCTGGATGAAGCAGATGTGGCTGAGCTGGGGTAAGTATGGGTTTGTATCCTGTTTGGAACTTCTTCTGATCGTTAGTATTATCATTTATACCATTCCCTTGTCATTCATAAAGCAAGCTCACTCACTATTTTGCGCTTCAGCTGTCTGCCGCTGTTCGGCAAGATTAATGCGACAAAAATACTTAGTTTCATTGCATTTGGTTGGTCACAACAGCTGTCAATAACCAAAGTTTCTAAAAGCTCCTTTACAGTCTCCTGGAATTGATGTGACGACAAAGAGACAACGTGTCGCTCTGTTGGATTTGCTGGAGCTACAAACACACCCGCGGTTGTGTGGAGGTGTTAAGGAGGTTCTTCCCTCACGGAACATCGGCTGCAGAGAGCAGTGGAACCCAACAACAGAAACATTTGATTGTAGCTTGTGATCAAGTTACTCACAGAGTTAAACTTTATTAGCAAGAGCTTACCACATGTGTCATTTTGACTGCTGAAAGTGACTTATTTTGCCAACCTCAGAGTATGACTTCAGAGTCACTCACTTTTCATTTTCACACCATTTTTCACACTGGCGCCACGCAGTGGAATGCTTGCGGTATGGAGTCGGCTGTAAAGGCGTAAAGGTGTAAAGGTGCTTTAACACCACCCCGCTGAGCGAAGGGGAGCACGCTCAGTACGACGTGTGCAGAAGTGACTGTGTCCTCTGATGAGTCCTCTGTTACAGCAATGCACACACACGCACGCAACCAGCAGGATGTCTAGTTGCGGGACTAACACATGCAGGTAAGTTCTCCAAAAGCCCCATCCCTGCTCGCAGGAAGACTTTTTAGGCACGTCAAACTCCCGAACATCTTCCTCCACCTTCACAGTGTACCCACCCCTCCCTTCGTCTCTCTGCCTCGCTTCAGAGAAGATCAAGGCGCTGCAGCACCAGTCAAGCTGTCACCATAAGGTGCCCTCTCTATACTTAACGTGGCCCGATCAATAATCATTGGCCGGGAGGACACAAGGATGAATAATGAGCAAAAGGCCCAGGACACATACACACGCACGCACGCACACACACGCACGCACGCACGCACACACACACACACACACACACACACACACACGTATCAGTTTTTTCACCTTGATGTCGATGTGCTATTCTCTACTGAATACTCCAAAGCTGCTCTGTAGCTCCACCTATTCACCTGTACCTACACACAGAGGCAACTGCAGCATGAGGAAACAGCTACATTAACTGAAATTGCATTTATTTTATTTTGTTGATTAATCGATTGACTAAAAAAGTTGCTTGGCATTGTTTTTTGATAATTTAAGTGTTGCCAAATGCCAAACATTTCCTGGCTTAAACTTCTCAAATGCGATGACGTGCTGCACTTCTCCTGTTTCATTACAGTACGGAAAGACTATCTGCTGTTTGTTATACAATACAAGTCACTTGAAGCCATCTCCTCTGACTATGAGAGCTTGTGAAGGACATTTGACAAACTGATTTGTCACAAAAACAAAAATCTGATCAATGAAAATGAAAGCAAATGCTGTAGCCCAAATTCTACGGCATGTTTTCGGCTTACATCCCTCAAAAGCAACATGAAGAACACAAAGGTGTTTCTGTCACATTGAAGTCATTGTAAGACGTTAAAAATGTGGATGAAAAAAGCCTGTTTCTAAGCCTTTTCTGCTGCAGCATTTATTCCTGTCAAGCCGTCATCTTCACCAGAACAAGTCCAATGCTTGTTACAATGAAAAATGGTTCACAAAACATAAGTGGGAATTGGATTCCTGTGCCTGGTTGTTCCCATATTTTATTTCTCTGTAATGGCCTTAATGCAAGTGGTTCAATGCAGCAGTTCCTCGCTCATTTCATTAGCATCAAGTCCTTGGACCAGGCTAGCCGAGGTCTCTCGAACGCAGCTTGTTTCTACAATAATGGGCTACGAGGCATGTAAGTAG
The DNA here is from genome assembly GCF_900880675.1 of Sparus aurata. Taxonomy (NCBI): domain Eukaryota; kingdom Metazoa; phylum Chordata; class Actinopteri; order Spariformes; family Sparidae; genus Sparus; species Sparus aurata. Next base: position 15,893,146 of record NC_044189.1, on the reverse strand, counting down.
CGAACAGAGGAAACATTAATATTTGAAACCATTTTGAAAACCATTAGGCTTCCGTGTGTGTGTGTGTGTGTGCGTGCAAGTGTGTGCGTTTTATTCTGCAGTCAGAGGTTAGCGACTGTTAAGTAAATAAAAAGCAGCAGAGACACTTTTCACCCCAAATCCTTGATGCACACTGAAGGCAGGCTGCTCCAGAGATTTAAGTAGGCCTGATGCATTTTTTGTGTTTCTGTGGTTTTTAAAGTCATGACCAGCCCGGCGGTTCCTCTTTTTCAAATACAGGCTGATGTACATGTGTGTGTTCACTTTCATGCTTATGCATATGTGTGTGTGTGTGTGTGTGTGTGTGCGCGCAGCGAGGCAGATTAGTGTTTCTTGGCCTCTAAGTGAGCACATCTGCAGTGAAGGCTCGACATCTGGATCTCACATTTTCTCCCACCACCTCTGCTCCCACTGCAAAATGAGCGGAGAGGAGAGGAAATAAGAGAGGGAGCAAGAGACGAGTGAGTGCCGCTCAGGCAGCAGGATAACTATATTCCTCTAAAGAGCACCCATCTTTTCTCCGCGTTCTTCCTTTCTTATTTCCCTTCTTTATGGTGTTATGTAACCATGCAAACAATTTGTGGCCTGCACATTTCTTTTGCCATAACATCAAAATTGTATGGGCAAATTTGGGCTACCGTGTTGTCAGCTTCAAATCTTAACTGGGATACAGTACCAACAAATCCTGCAAACTGTAAAATATAGACAATAGATGTCATCTTTGTCATCGGTTTTTACTATTTCTAGTCCATGTTGGTGTAATTGTTTACCTTGGAAGCAACAGTCCATTTAGACCCAATCATCCCTAACACTTACACAGATTTTTGTTGCAATAGAGGGTCAGTATTATGGTCCTTTTCTTTATGAAAAGCGAATCACAATCCCTGCTACTTTGCAAATGTCTCGGTAGCTAACATTATTGTTATTGTATTATAAAGACTATTATTGTTATTGGATGACAGTCGTGCATTTTGATGCATTTTGTTGGCATATTCATGTCACAGGGTTCAAAAAGGCCAAACTAAATGTGTCTTATTCTTAATAACCCCTCTCTGTTTCTTCTAGACGTTAAACCTGAGATATTTGTTTACACTCTGCACTTTTGCTTTTTGCACTTCTGGTTAGATATCAAAGGTTCGCCATGTAGCTTTTGAGAAGAAGAGAAACATTGCAGAGGAAAAAATGATTTTCATCAGAGAATTGACTGAAGAAACAAACTTTCAATTTCATACCATTACTATGCTTTCTTGTTTTTATAGTCAGCCACTTAAGCTGTGTTTCGTAGCCAAGTTAACACTGTGATCAGTTTTTTCATTGCAAAAGAAGATTATTTGTTTTATGAATTTGTGAAGTCATATGAGTCTCTGAACCCACTCGATTTGATGTTTTGTAATAAATATATAAAGAAATAAAGGAATATTAAAAAGCTGTGAAGGAGTCATTGTGTCAGTCCTTCTTGTTCTTATAAGCCTACACAGTTGCAGACTTTGGGTTGTGGATATGCTTTTCACTGTCAGTATGTAGTCAATACTCTGAGAGGAAAATTCTCTTCCTCTGGACAATATGAGCAGCAACAAGGGGTTTTCATGGAAATGCAAAAGGTCTAAGGAGTTACCTTTTCACACTAGGTAACTCTGTAATGTAACAAGTTAATTATTAATGGCAGTCATCTTGTGATGTGACAAGCTGCTTTCAATAGTAACGTGACCCAACGCTGCTAATAACATTCATTAAATCTAAACCGCTCCATCTCCAACACAACATCGTGCCATTAACGTAAATGTCCAGATACTGTTCCCCACATGGGAGGTTAGTCACTCACTAATAATGATGTGAACAGATTTTTGTCCCCACAGCATCATAAAATACACAGCATACACAAACACACACACACACACAGACGGTTCAGCGTGGATGGCAGCTTTTCAGCTGGGCTGATTTAGCGGTCACAGAGTCAAGCTTTTGCGCTCTGGGACAGACAGTTGGTCATTGAGCCCGTCCAAGACCCATTTAGCCCTCTCACCCAAAACAGATGTCAGAACACAGACCATAAACCCCCCCTCCCACACACACACACACACACATGAACACGCAATTTGACCTCACAGCTACATGAGCTACCTACTTGGGGGATATTTGATGTGCAGTAAATGTGTTGAACATGCATTAACACATCAGCTTGATCACAAAGTCTGTATATTTTAACGACATTTGAATATTAGAGTCAGGTCACTGTAATAAGTAGTTTAACAGTACATTCAACTGCTCACTTCAGGGTTTGTGGCACAAAAATGCTGCAGCTCCTCCTCATATTTCTTTCTTGTAAATTAAGAATAAAAACATCTTTTGGAACTAAGTGTTTAGTAAAGTTTAACTTAACTTTGGCTCCGGCTGAAAAAAGTCTGAAGGGCACACAGTTCCTCAGTCCCTCTCCTTCCTCTCTTTTCTCTCGGCTTTTCTTTGATCATGATACGAGTATATTCACTTCAAAAACTCCCCAGGCCTTTTTCTCGCCTTCCCCTCTCCCTCTCCTTCACCCCTCCCGCCCCCCTTCTCCATTTCTCTCTTGCCACCATCCATTAGATGACAAGGGACCAGTTCAGAGTCCGTATCAAAGCCCATCTGGGTTTGAAGTCTGTCTTTCTCTGCCTTCCAGTCATCCTCTGGAGTCGGTGTACAGCCGTCCATGACCGCCCCGGCGTGTGCTGCTCCCGGTCCCCTTGACTTAGGAGGGTTTTCTGGGACTGCGAAAGCCTCGAGGTGGGTGGTTAGATAGAGCATGACCCGACTCCATGCTGGTCAGTGCTTCATTTTATATGGCTGCTAATGGCCAAAAAAAAGCAGTGATGTGGAGAAGGAAACGCCTCCAGAATGCATTTATTTACTTTACTGTGGTTTATTATTATTTTATTCCACATGATGGCCAAATAAAAGCAAATCTCCAATGTAAGATAGAGCCACTCCGATGATGTAATGGCACTCGTGCAGAGGATTTAACAATGCATCTGAATCTGATTGTTTTCACGTACGAGTAAAGGTGTGTGCCTATGTGCCTGTTTTGTCTGGCGCTCTCTCATTCCTATGGAGCGTGTGTTAACATTAAAATGGATGTGATTGCACCGGCTCGGTTTTGACAAATCTCCTCAAATGGGGGAAAGCAGCTGTGAGTCTATGAGGCAGAAAAAAAGCCCAGAATGGCAATGTTTTCCACGTGGGAAGCAGACACTCTGGAGGGTTACACACACACACACACACACACACACACACACACACACTCAAACACACACTCGTGCATGCTCATTATACACACACGTCTCACAGCCTCTACACTGCATTCATTCCTGTCGTCTTCATAATATCAAGTCACCAATCACTATCTTGAACGTTTACGAAATCGCACAACTAAAAAGGAAACATTACTGGTGTTTATTTATCCAAAAAATCTCATCGTGTGGAAGGAGACTCATCATGCATTCTCATTTTTTCCTTCCTTCTGTGTTTTTTATCTATGTTCTTGTGCATGTGAAAGATGCTGAAAGTTAAAAAGGTCAAAGTCTGCACCAACAGAAGCTCCCCTCACCCACAGAAAACACTGCTCCTGAACGTGTCGTCAGAAGTCCCGCCTTCCGTGACTTTGTGACTTCACACTACGTCACCATGACACACATTTGTATAATTAAGGGCCAGATGGGAGTTTGGCATGTAATAATTTACTGTTGTCTGTTGTTGATAGTGTTGCTTTGTCAGGCGTGCGTGAGCTGACCAATCAGAATATTAAAGCATTTAAACCTATTTGACTGTAGTGATACCATATACAATGAACTTGAAAATGTCTCCTTTAATAATTCTTGGAAGTATCAATATTAATCATCCTTACAATAATATCACAACAGTGATATAGAGGCAAGTGGTAGAAACATATTATATATGATCCATTTTCACTGAAACCTAGTGCTTTTGAGAAGATTTCAAAACATCTAGATACATAGTATATCATGATGTAGTCTAAAATATTTCAATATTGTTTTATGGTCATATCATCCGGCCTTAATGAATCGTTCTCTTGTAATCACACAAGCTACACTTTGTCACATCTTTCCTCACAATTCCTGCATTTTGGCTCGTTTTACAGCAGCACACACAAAACAGGAATTATTCGATGGAGTCACAGTATGTCTTCCTCCCTGCACTCACTGACACTTTCTCTCATAACTGCCACCACATTTTACTGTCTGGTGTGTCACCATCACACTACCCCTTGTCTCCTTCCCCTGAGCTCACACACACATCATGCACTTAATAAAATATTAACTACTTGCGTCTATTAGCTCTGCCATCCCCGCTGAAATATAGCTGATGGATTTACGGTTCCACACAATCGCTCCAGTGAAAGGACCCGCAACGCCCCCACCTTTTCTTTGGTGCCCCCCCTCCTGCTAGCCTCTCTGCGACCCTCCTCCAGCTGTTTAAAGTAGAGCTCCGTCTGAGGGAAGGGGTGGAGGAGGGAGCCATGGGGGCCCACTTACTTTCTCCAAATTCTCCTGCCGCACACATGCAAATAATCCCTCCTCCCCTTTGCCAAATGTCTTTACCTGAAGCCTTGGCTAATATGTATGCTAATAGCTAATGAGGGGAAACAATAGTGAAACAAGCTCACGTAGTTAAGGTGTAATTTGTAAGATAGAACAGACAGAATTCAAAGGTAGCTCCAAACTACAGGAGGCAGCATAGCCTCGTACTCCTGCTCACTAAAAGTGGACCCTTTGCTCTAGTTATCTTTGGCTGAAGGGACTAGATGCCCTGACCAAGTAGCTCAGCTAGCTGGAGCTAGGTGGCCCTATTAGCTGAAGGAAGTCTGCCCGCACCACAACTTCAGATGATGGGGGCAATCATGACAGGCAACAAGCTCAGTCAAACAGCCTCCCTGGACACCAGACTGGGACTGAACACAGCCTCTGAGACTGACAGATGCCAGTTTGATGACAGTATGGAGGTGATTTACAGTGACTCCAATCAGAAGTATGACTCTGGGCAGCAGAGAAGCGGAAAAGACCAGTGACATTGTGTTTACTTATAAGACTAAGTAGTCACTTTTATATCCCCCAGGTGAAACTACAGGGGCGTTTGGACTATCACCTCTTGCGGTTCAAAGTGGTACTACATTATAGAATGGGCCAAAGCTAGCAATTAGCATGCTAAACGGCAGTTGCAGATTGTCACCTTGTTAATTGATCACAATGTTGGATTTAAAAAATAAAAGTGGCCTATAAAATGCTCAAATGGGTCGCTATGTGTGGGGAAACACATGCATGCATTTGCGAGTTACATTGTCTATCTGAGGCAAAATGGATGGCCTTCTGTAGACAACATGCCTCACAATTTAATGACTTCTGCTGGCGCTTCTTTCATGTTTCTGTTGTTGTGTCTACGAGATCTTTGCATTTCTTTTCGCATTCGTATCATTCCATTGAGCTTGACAGAATCGCTGTTACGCTCATGCTTTAACAACACAAACTCATGACCTCTGTCAGCGTGCGGAAAGATGCCAAAAGAAGACAGATGTCTGCTTTTGTGGAAATGACACAGAACAGCTACTTTCTCCTCATACCTATCCCCTTTTAAGGCACTGTTGGCTGCGAGGAGCTTTCCTGCATATAAATCCCCTCGGCTCCACCTCCATTCTTGGTCTTGCTCTCAAGCCGTGGTTCCTGGCAACATGCTTATTGATGACAAGACCATCCTTTGTTGGCTTGCGAGCTGTGGATGGAGTGAGCGTAATTGATCTGAGGCATCTGCAACAAGAATAGGTTAGCGAGCCAGAGAGGCTGTAAAAGAGGCAGAAAACTGCGAGAGGAGACTCGTCTAAACATCCATCCGGATCCTAGCTCTTCTCCAAACCTCAACTCTAAATCTAAAGTGAGCAGCTTCGCCTCTGGATCACTGAGCTATTATGCACTCAGCGCTAATATGATGAATAGTTTCGGCAGCCTCAACGTGAACTCCTGCACAGTAAGGGCAGTGGCGAACTCAGGATGTTTGAGGGGCAGGGGTAGAAAAAATAAAAAAGGGCACCATATGTACGCAGTGGGTGGCCAGCGAACAGAAAGTCATGAACAGAGGGCACTTCAGCGCTTGTCTACTGAAAGGGGCATCCAAAAGGGCACTTTATTGTGTTTTGTCTACCAAAGGGGTATGCAAGAGGACACTTGCGTGGCATTTCTTCAAACATGGGAGCACATCGTCCCCCCTGGAACCCTCCCCGAGTTCACCAGTGAGTAAGGATGTAAACTGCAGTGAGTAAAATACTAAGCTATTTCACTCACATGAATTTATCCACAAATTACCTCGTTCAGACACTTGATGACTGCGAGAGGTCATAGATAAGCGCACAGCCAGTCTGCAGCTCACTGTCTTGACACTGTGGCAAAATAAAAACACTGCCTGAGCGATCACTGTCGCTCTAAAGATGTGGGAGTTACTCGTCAAATCAGACAGGTAGATAGGATGCTGACAGGCAGCAAGGTAAAGACGCAGGGGAGCGTAGACCGGCAATTAGTGCCGATTGATTTAGGTTGAAGAGCCACCCACGTCCGTCTTGGCAGGAGCAGAGTCGGGGCCAGCAGCTGTGAGAAGCACCAGGTTAATTAGCGGTGTGTGGATCTGTTGGAGTGTGTGTGCTGTGTGCTAATATAACTCTTCTCTCCCTCAAGGAGCGTATATGACCAGATGTGTGCTAAATCACACACATTACAAATGCCATTCCCCTGCAGGCTCAACTTCCCATCCCCCATGGGCTCATATACATGAAAACGCACACAGAGAACGTAGCATCATTGGAGAACAGCTGGATTTACCATTGGTTGATTAGAATGACTCCACCCCGGTGTCAGAAAATGGCTCGAACGAGCAGAGATGGAGATGACACACAATCACACTCCAACCCTGTAATCACAGTGTGCAAAAAGTGTGTGAGTGTTAGTCATTCTCTCCGCAGTGCCTGGCTTCTCATCCCTGGCAATTAAAAGGTACCAATTGTGGTTGTCATTAATCAGCATGTCCGCTTGGCAGTCTCCAATTCATATCTGTCAAATGCAATGGGCAGAAAGTAATAGGTCACCAATTATACACAGGGAGCCTTGTAAGGCTCTGGAGACAGTGGGTTTAAACAGAGCACACACTGAGTCACACGGAAACACATGAACACACGAATAGAATAGAACATGCTCAACATGCGCGAACGCTGAAACACACATACGAGCGCAAAGCTCACCGAGGAGCCACACACCTTCCATTTCTCCCCCGGTGAGAGGTTTGACAGGACCTGAGGTGAGGAGAAGGAAAAGGGAGGATGGAGATGGAGGAGGAGGAGGAGGAGGCGAGTGAGCAAGCGGTGAGGAGATGAGAGAGCAAGCGCTCTAAGTCCTTTAACAACAGAGCGACTAAAATGAAACAAGATGTTTTCCCTCGACGGCCAAGCTCTGTTTTAGCGAAGGCGGGAAGCAGCTGTTGAACCGAAGCCCCAGAAGAAAAGGAGCCACAATAGAAACCAACGCCATTCCTCTGAAACCCACCGCACATTCAGTTTAGGGATAAAAGCTGATGGAAAAATTATCGACGTAGACATTCTCAGTCAGCTGAACGTCAAAGGGCAAAAGCTAATTTGTCAGGGAAGGAAACGTCAAAATATGCTGTTTTGCATTTGAAATCCCCTCCAAGGTAACAAATCAAAAAAGCCTTTGGACTGACGTGTGTTTTTGCTTTCAGTTCACAAGTAGAACCATGTAGCAAGGCATGTAGAACACACACACACACACACACACATGCACACACTGTTGTGATGCAACTCCCACATATGAGTTGAATTCAGCATGTGGGATGGAGAGCTGAATGATATAATTGCCACCAGATGTAACGGCCTGTCGAGCAGCAAGTTCTGGTTTCTAAATAAACAGGCTTTTATGACTCATAGCTTCATAGTGGTGACGGAGCTCCGGTTTCCCCCTGTTGAAGCACAAATAAATAATCAAGCGCACCCCCTCAACGTTCCACCATTACCATTTTGTTCTTGGCAAGCCTTTCACAGGGGAGTGTATGGTTCGTATTAGCCCGGGAGGAAAGGGTGAAATGTTCATCCTTTTTCAAAATGGATCTGTGTATTGTTTTTATTTTTTGGCTTGATCTTGCAGACATGCAAACACAATAAAGTCAGCCATTAAACACTCAAAAATATAAAAAGATAGAAAAAAATAAGAGTTTCTTCTGCATATAGCTTTTCCCCAAACTTTTTACTTGTACATACACGCACAACTTCTGTTTGCCATTCACTCTGCAGAAACATGATCAATAATTTAAGTGAAGTTAGATTTTACTTCTTGTTAAGAAGAAGTTAAAGTACAAAAAATTAAAATCCTGCCACTGGCACAAAAGTGTAAACATAAAGAGAGATCCAAAAAATATTGACATTTGGGGGAACTACGCTTATTCCCTTTCAATACCACTCTAACTGCATATGAAAGTCAGCAGACGGTTAGTTTAGATTAGCAGGAAAGGGGGATTGATTTTGTGCCAGCCGACTGAACTGGCATTGTCAGGTGTAATGTCAAGTGGAGAGAGCTAGCAGCATGTGCCTAGTAAGCAGGGGCCCGATAGCCGATTAGCTTGGCTCTTGTGCTCACTGCATGGCTTGTGATATCATGTGGCCAGACTGAACTGTGATCTTTTCTCCAGTTTCACAAAGCTGAAGACCTATTTTATTTATTATTTTGATGTTAAACTTTAAAAATGACAAAAGTAAAGCTGTTCACAGTAGACATGATGGACTGTACTGCAGCTGTCACTCAAGGGCTTTCATTGTGTCAGGTGCTAAAGCTTGTGGTGAAATGTGGTGGTATTGTTCCAGTCTGGTATTAAGCCTCATATAAAACCAGTTTGAACATTTTAAATTCGGACCAAGCCTTCCATGAAGTAGTACCCTTTACAACAACGTGTTTCACAAAGTGGTGAACCTCGCCAATGACTGTGGAAAACAGGCATCGTCTGATACATTTAAAGAAACAAGAGTATTTGAATAGAAAAATCGATTGCAGTTTAAAGTAACATTTCTTGCCTCCTCCCACAAAAGCCACTCGTCGGCTTTGTCAAAGCTGAACCAGGAAACATATCAGTTGATTGTGATGTTGCACTGACAGAAGCACACAGTTGAGTTGCTTTCGAAATCCAATTTTGGGGTACAGTTACAGAACTTTTGAAAAAAATGTTTAACCACATTTTGACAGGTGAGTCTACACATGCAGTGTATATGTCCTGCTGACCATTGAAAGTGAAGTTATGGCTCTTTGTCCAGGATGACTGTCTAAGGCTTTGTTACTGTAAGATACCCATAGTACATGAAATGCCACTCTGTCTCCATTTACAGTAACACAACTGATGGCCAATTTATTATAACATTCGTACTGTTAATCAAACGCCAGCCCTTCCTTTTCACCCACCCTTCTCATTGCATATACAATTATCCACTCAATGTGCTGGGCCCAGTGTCAAACCTGCAGTACCCAGGATGTCACGCTCACATTAGCTGGCGTGTGTTAGCAGTCAGTCCTTTTGGGATCTGGAATGAGTGCCAGGGACCATTTCTCTCGCCACGTGCCGGCAGGTTGAATTCAAATAATTGATGTCCAAATTATAGAGATTCTGCAGCAAGCGGACAGGTTAATAGCCTGCCCAGAAGACCAGAGAAAGTGTGTGTGTGTGTGTGTGTTTGAAAAGCGTATGCTCACACAACTCATGAGTGTGCAAAGAAGGAGGGCAGAAACATCAGTGGATCTATCTAAGTCAGAATCAGAATCGGCTTTCTTTTGCCAAATATGTGTTCACATGCATCGTCGTTGGTGGCTAACCTACACTAAGTAGTCAACCAAACAGAGGCACACCATTAGGAAAACGGTGAATGGTGAACTAAAAAGAATTTTATCTAGCATCTATCTAGCAATGTAGCGTTCCTCAGCCAGCATGGTGACAGGGTGTTCGTTAGGCACTGTTACTACTAAAATTCCATGTTGTTGTCCTCTTCAAAGGTGATATTAGATATCCACTGCTGCATTTACAAACTAAACCCTGAAAAATATCCCACTTACTTAACTTTAACTGTCTGGGTGGATTGAGTGGACCTGCTTTCTTTCCAACACACATCACTTACTCACACTTTCATCCAAACTCCAGTTGGCCGCTCACACACAACAACTCCACAGCCTCATATCGATCTATTTGCCTCTCATCTTGTCGGGGTGTTAAAAAAAAATACAATTTTGTCCCTCACATTACAATAGGATAAAAAAAAAAAAGAAAAAGAAAAATTCCTCCATCCTTGCAGTTTTGTTGTTCTTGAAATGTGAGTGAAAACATAAACTGCACAAAAACAGGAGAGAAATATTAGTCATGCTGGAGACTGGGAGGAAATCAAAGCGCACACCTTTTCTCTGAATACAAAAGGCCGTCATCATTATCAGTATTGACAGACTCCCAAAACATGTTCACAAAAAAAAGATAAATAAATAAATAACGACAGTCATATCTGCTTTCTATGCATTGGGTGCAATCCACGACATTGTGGCAGCATTTTCTATGCATGGGTAACAGCCAGGAAGCAATCTTTACAGGCATTGTCGATGCGGTACTCAAAGGAGAGGAAATCGTTCAGAGAAAAGAAAACCCTCTGGCTAGATGTCTCGAGTCCAGGCAACTTTGTTGTAGACAAGAATACTTCGAGTCAAGCAAAAAACGATGCAAATAAAAACGTGCAAATACTTTCCTACATGAATTATTTCATTACTTGTATTTCATTACTTGGAAAGGTGTTCTTTGCAGAGGCTGCCCTGTTCGTTCCCACCTCCAGTCTCCTCCGCTTTAAATTGCTTCATTTTTAGCCCTTTTGGCACTGAAATGAAATATCTCAAATGAATTACCTCTTTGTGGCAAAAAAAAAAGCAAAAAAAAAAAAAAAAAAGCCTGGTTTTAATTCTGACATGTGCAATCAATCGCAAGTGCAAATGCACTACTTTCCACCTGTTCAGCCCCCCATTCAAGCCTGTCAGTTTGGCAAATTTCAAAAGCCTGTTGATTTCATCATAAACAGCATTTCCCACAGCATTTGCCACTTATGTATCAAGGTCTGGAGAGTGGTAGAAAGAAAAAAAAACATGCAAGAAGATTCACATTCAATCACAGAAGCCACTGATCATCGCCCGGATAAAAGAACCAGTCACAACTGACAGAAGGTGTTAAAATCCGAACGAGGACATGATGTCAAAAGATGTCCCTCATATATATTGAAGCCACTTCTTTATCAAACGGCTGCTTCTCTTTTTTTAAGTCAAGGCAATATTTTCAATTTGGCGTGTCCTGCGTGCTTTCCGAGAGGGAAAAATGTTTTTCAGAGCTTATTATAAAAGATGAAAGAGGTGGAATCAGTGGAGGCTTAAATGGTCCTGTTATGAAAGAGAAATCTTTCTCTCTTTTTCTTGTGATGCGAAATGGACTGTTTCTCCTTTTCATTTAAAAAATGGCAAAATAACAAAACAAAAAATAGGAGGTGGTTTGTTTTGTAAATATTAATGTTGTTTGCCACCAGACGAAAAAAAAGACTCAGATTCAGTATCCACAGATGGATTAATCTGGTCGTGTTATTGCTCAAGGACACGCAGCCCCTCCACACAAACCTATTCTCATCGTCATTTACTCGACTTTTAGTGCTCTCCGTACGGAAACTAAAATCCTGCAGATGTTATCCTCCTTTTTGTATGAAATCTAACAAAACCGCAACTGCACACATTTGTTTTTTTGTTCACTCTTTGTGACGGATACTAGCAGTTAATGTGTGGCACATGCTGTTGGTGCAGATTTAGCACTATTTCTTCTCAGTAAGCTGCTCCTGGGTTCAAGTTAAGTACAGACCTGTGGTAGATTGCTGACCTGTCCTGGTTGCAGCAAACCACTGATGTGTTCATGTTTGTCTTACAGCAGGTTACGTACCATATTTACAGTTCTGCACTATGTGTTGTATCACGTTCACGTTACATGGCTATGACCGGACTTCTTTGGGGGAGTTAGGTTGGGCCGCCGAGGCAGCGACTGCAGTTCAAGACTGCTTTTCAACATTTGTAAGCGTGACTGAGCGAAACAACTTTGAAACAGAAAATTGCCAAATACCCAATATTTATTGGGTTGCCAGCATGTAACTAATGTTAAAGGCATGCTGGGATATGCTCTTACATGGGATCATTGAGTGTGTTTTTGGACATATGCATGATGGAAAAAAGTAGAACAGTCAATGGAAGCTGGAGTTTGAGTGTTACATTCCAGGTAAGAGAATGAAGGAAGTAATAGGTGCACACAGTAACACTGTAGCTCATCCTGCAGTCAGCGGTGTATTTCCTACTTACAGTGTTACTCCAGCGTGTGCAACCACCATGTCCTCACTTCATCCTGCTTACACGCAACATTCCTTTTTAACCGTCCTCTCCCTACATCCCTCTGTGCTTCCCCACCTTCTTCAGGAGCTTCTTACCTTCCCGTTCCTCCCTGCCTCCCCTCCTGTCTTCTCTCTGATACACAAACAGTACAACAGCTGGAAGTGAATTGCTTCATCCAGGCTTGGCTAGCCACCAACTTTCTCTCTCTGCTATTTTAAGCTCCTAGACCCTTTTTTCCTCTCTGTTTCTCTCTCAATTTAGTAGATAGCATAACAGACACTGACAGATGTTGAATCCCCGCACTGCTCCTTATCCCTCTCTCTCTGTTTGACTTGCCCCTTTCCCCATGCTCTCTGTTTTATTGGTGAAAATTTGTGCAACAGCCATTGACACAGATGTTGAATGTTGTTCGCAGGACCCGGCTCTCTCTCTCTCTCTCTCTCTCTCTCTCTCTCTCTGTCTCTCTCTCTCTCTCTCTCCTCTGCACCTGTGCGGAGTCGGTGCCAAGCTCCTGTTGAGTCTAAATGGGAGGTCCAAACATTCCCGGAGCTTAGCTCATGAAAGCAAATCTCCCATTATTATACACTGTATTATGGGCTGTCGCAGGGGCGGCCCTGTTTGGAGAGCCACCAGCAACTAAATGATGCGAGAGGTCATGTGCATGCAAAAGCATGTAAATACCCAGATGAGGAGCGCGTGTGCATGTACATTCAGACACAGATGCACAGGCGTGGTAGACTGAACGACTCTGACCAGTAATTATGTATGGCAGTCATCTATGTGAATGCATACAGCTTCCTGTTCTCCACACATACACGGGAACACTTTAAACTAATCGCAGCTCATCGCACGGAAGGAGGCTGTATGACTGAAATTGTGTCCAAAGTTTGCAAGGTCTGAAATCTCATTTGTTTCTGTTTTCCTTTTGTCTTATAATTGAAAATAAACTGTAATAATGAATTTATTTAATAAGCCCCCCCCCCCCCCCCCCCAAACACACACACACACACACACCCCACACACAAACAACCTCGACCTTCACATTTTCTCTCCGGAGATATTTTAACCATCCCTAAAAATACTCTGAACTCCAAACATCTCCACCAGCTCAGGCAAAATGAGTTTCAGGTGTTTGACAGAAGGATTTTCTTTTTTAGGGCACTGGTGCACAGCTGTGCCTGTTTTAGTTGGCAGGAACCAGTTGTTCCTCTTTTTTTTTTTCTCTTTGACCAATGACTTTATCAGCTTTCCTTTTTTTTTTTCTCCACTTCTCCATAAGGAAGTATGATATTATCAACATTGATAGAATGACGATGAAACATTTGTCGGATACTTTGGCGTCGTTTCACGAACACTGCGAACACATGGCTGGAGCCATGCAGTGAACACAGAAAAAAAAATCTCCACAGAGAACAAGAGAGCCGGATCTTGTGGTTACATCAGAACATATTGCAGGAGAGAAAATGGCTTGGTGGGAAAACTTGGGAACACTATCTTCTAACTTTGAAGCAAAATATGGTGTTTATTTTTGTGCACATCCTGACATCTTGAGATTCTGAGTGGTCCCGCTGAAAGTGAAATTGAGCGACAGTGGTGTTCGCAGTTCAGCACCAGCGCATTAGACCAAAACAAAAAGGCTTGGCGACCACACCTCCCCACCTTCGCACCCCCCCCCCCAACGCGCCCCGCCCTCTCTACCTGCAACACTCACAGAGGAAGAAACAAAATCACCCTTTTGTGGTCCACGTCAAGTGATGATGTAAGTGCATTAGTCAAGCGAGCTGATGTTTTCTTGGCTATGTTTTCTTGAGACACTTATAGGATGTATGCGTGTGTGTTGTAACACCACATAGGCCACATAGGAGCATAGACATATAGACATATTTTCATGCAAATGTGGTCTTGACTAGTAGTGTTTGCCCCCAAAAGTGGCACAAATTAGAATACCCACAACCCTGCTCACTGTGTCTATAACCCTTTGTTAGGTATCAAATAGCTACAGTACTGAAATGTAATGATTATTTCACAGTCTTCTCACTGTGTGACAAAAAAAACCCCTTAGGACCATGAGAATCATTCAAAATTCATGATGAAACGAACACGGCAATGTCCCCACTGTTGTATACTCAAATATAATAAGAACATTAGCCGCTAGGTTAACCACTGCAGGATTCAAAACATGCATGACCTCCCTTTCAACAGAAGGAAAGACATCTGTAAATTCTACACGTTCTCCCATCTCAGGCTTTTGTTCCCTGGTTGGAAAAGATTGGGCTTGAACAGTATACATTTAGCATTCTGAACTCTTTTGACATCCAATTTTCTGAAAACTGCAATTTGCTTAAACCTAGTATGTCCCTTTCTTTAATTTATCTACAGTTGTTATGGTATATAGTTTCTCTGTGCATTGCCTCTGTTCAAGTAAAGAAATGTTCTGCTGTGCCATTTTCAGGTTTCGTGCCGTAAAGCAATCAAGCAGAATCCTCACCCTGTTTGCTCATCACTTTTTTGCATGGTGATAATGTCTAATATTAGTTAAACAAAACAGTACCTATGCTGTAACATCTATGTTATTTTTACAGTATTTATGATTCGCTGTACGTATGGTCAATGGTTGCCATCGTCTCCTGAAGATGCTGCTAGTTTCATAAGTCAAACTAAGTACAAGATAGAAATCAAGAGGAAGATTAACCATATAGGTCTGGTTGGTACAATGGAGATGGATGGAGCAAGTTGAGGATGAAAATGAGCAAAAATGTAACGCGTGTGTGAACGCCAGGGGAGAAGAGTTCGGGGAGATAAAGAGAGAGAGGGAAATGGAGGATAGGATGGAGGAGCGTGATAGCTGAAAATGAGTGTGAAACAGATCGGAGGCTGTGTGCAGAAGCAGCAGATGGACTGGGGAGCAGCAGAGCGAGGCGGAGGAACACAGCCTTTGTTCTCCCTGCTGTCTGTCTGCCCGTGTTTTTTGTCTGTCTGCATGTCTGCCTACCTTTCTGTCTGTCTGCCTGCCTGTCGGCTTGTTCGGAAAGTGTTTTTTGAAGCTCTCTGATGCGCTCCCCCTTCCTCCCAAACTTACCAGCTCACCCCAGCCTCATCCCTTTTATCTCCTCATCACTTCTACTTTCTCCTCTCTGTCTTACTTTGACCTCCAAGCAACCTCTTGTGGATTTTTCTGTTCCGTTCCCTTCTCTCATTTTTTTTCTACCATCCCACGTCAACATCAGCTCCAGCTATCAGCTCTTCCTACTACCTCCACGGCACACGCGGTCTCCGGAGACTTTGTGGACCACCTACCTCTCCCCACCTCTGTCTTTTCTCTCAGCCTCCCCTCTCTCATCCTCTCTCCTCTGGCCGCCAGTAGCCCAGATGTTATGGCACATGCCATTACACGTACACGCCATTACTCAAAATATCTCACAGGGGTGGAAGTATGCATGTGGCGGAGCTCATCTGTGACAAACTGTAACACACACACACACACACGCACACACAGGAACCCAGGAACAATTGCGCACACATGCACATGCATACACACAATGTCTTTTTTGAGGTTACGCTCGTGGGTGATTTTGAAATTCTTTCTAATTCATGTTCCGTCTACCGATCATGTGAGCAGTCAGTATTAAAGTAGTATTTTCATCTTTGACTCCAGAACAGAAAACTGTGGTTATTCAACTCTGAAGTGGCTTTCTCGTTGCATACATACTACAACAAACAGTCATGTATGTGTTTGTGTGTGTGTGTGCGTGTGTGTGTGTGTGTGTGTGTGTGTGTGTGTATGATTCTGTCTGAGGCACCCTCCAAAGATCATCCCAGCTCTCCTCGCAGCAGGGGAGTTCAGCGCCATGCAGTGAACAAAGGATTAGGAGGAGACTCTCTGTGTGTGTGTGTGTGTGTGTGTGTGTGTGCGCGTGTGACTGCACACATAACCCTATATCCTCAGGGCTGACTGCTGCCTAGCCTCTATTCTATCACCATCCATCTCTTGCCGTGTGTGTGCATGTGAGTGTGTGTACACGCGTGCGCACTGATGCTATCATCATATTAACATAGATGACAATCTGGCGCGAAGGTGCTGATCAAAGATAAATTTCCCTCCCTGGCTCGCCTCCCGTTAATTACGCCATCTGTGTAGGAACGTAGCGTCCCGAGTGTGGGGGAGGCCGATCCGTCAAACGCTCCCGCTCTCCGGCGCCGACAGTAATCCACCAGAGACTGATCGCCTCCAACCCTCGGATAGGTTATCCACACATGGCCGCAAGGGCACACACACGCAGACACACACTCGGTGTTCAGAAACGTGCATGCACATATCCTGCCACAGTCTCCTTAACCGTTTCAGTGAACATCAAACCCATCTCACACACACACACACACACACACACACACACAAGCACTGATACAGTACACACAACCCTTTGCTCACCTCTCACCACCAAACAAACACCTCAACACCTCTCAAACAGCATCTAATTCAAATCTCTATATGACAAGTTGCATTTCGGACAGCGTCAAACAGCTTTCACTTTGCTCGGATCTTTCAGTTTGGTTGGCTTTAGCCGGAAGCCGCCAGAGCAGCACCGACACTTCATACCGGACATCTTAACTGAGAAGGGTTCAGCACAGTTTCAGGCACTGTAATGGTGAGAAGAAAATGTACACGGTAATTTGCAACAGACGATTTCTTTTCAACATAAGTCATTAGTTTTCCCTACACATCCAGTCCTGCAACTGAAGCATAGTCATTCCAAGTCCAGGGCAACTCCAGTTATTTTTTAAAGGTCAGGCAAAGTTAAACTAATCTATCATCTAACAATGACTTTAAGCATGGAAAGTTTTGCACTGAATTTCAAGATTCAACCAAAAACCACAATCTTCCACTGATGCTAACCACGTGTAGCCTCAACCTAACCTAAGCGTGGGATGCACAATTCAAACC
This sequence comes from Sparus aurata, assembly GCF_900880675.1. Taxonomy (NCBI): domain Eukaryota; kingdom Metazoa; phylum Chordata; class Actinopteri; order Spariformes; family Sparidae; genus Sparus; species Sparus aurata. The sequence continues at coordinate 15,875,698 of NC_044189.1, read as the reverse complement.
CAGCTCGCAAACTGGAATTATCCCTGATGCCTCGATTCCACCGGTCACGTCTCTGTGACTTCACCTGTGCGACACAGTTTTGTTCCATCCACCATTTGGCTTCATTTCCTTTTGGGAGTGTTTCAGAAAAGGAACATCACACCTGCCTGATTGTGTTATTTTTGCCACTTTTACTTAGCTTCTGTGCTTCTACCATGGGTGAGTAGGCTTCTCGGTAAATAGTTTCTTCCTTCATTTGTTTAAAGTGTGTTTATTGTCAGTAAGGCCATCTTTGTTGTGCTGGTGATTCTCTCACAGGGTGTTTTATTTTGAAAGTTTACCGGATGATCTAATTAATTCACTGTGTAATCAATTAGCACATCCACCATCCACTGATGTCCTTTGTCTGACTTCCTGTCTGGATGGATCTGCTTCTTGTCCACTTCCTTCAACAACAGACTACATATCATATAAAATAAACATTTGACATTTCAGTTTTCTGTCTCTTCTGAGATATGGTCGAATGGATTCGGTGAAAATAGCCTGAGCCGTGCACCCCAACCAGAACCATATACTTGTTCGTATTAATTTGCGTTCAATGTGAGAGTAATCCTATCACTGACTAACGAGGTAATTGCATTACCGTCTACACAAGGGTTACATGGAATGCCATTCCCAATAGGTTGGTGACTAAGTGCTTTAATTGACAGATATACATCTGGTGAACACAAAGGAACTTGATCAAGAATTCTGTCCTCATAATGGCGTATCACATGGTCATCTCAGATGGCACAGATTAAAACTGTAAACTAGTCATTAGTCAGAATATGACACATTCTCCAGCAGGATTATGTTTCTGTAAACACACAGTATAGCTGTGCCAAGAGGATCTTCCCACCTCCAGAGTCACAGTGAAAGAGAGACAGAGCGAAGGATCGGTGCCCCTGCCCCGCTCTTGTGCCAGATGTGTGGGGTGTGCTTTACGAGGGGGCGCCTGGCACAAAGTGCCACTGTGACGGAGAGGCACACGCCATTAATCTCCTTCCTCTGGGACGACTGGATGCCACTATGCTTTAAGAGTCCTCCATCCCCCCCTTTCTATCCTCATCGCCTCCGTTCTCCCATCATTCCATCAATCCTCCCATCTGTTACGCTGTAAACCAGACTTTTTTTTTTTATTCCTCCACACTTCTCTAAATGAAATCTCAAGCCTCCGATCATGCAATTCACCCACTCCATCACTTACTCATCCATCCATCCATCCATCCATCCATCCATCTATCCATCCATTCACCCATCCATCACTTAATCCAATTTCACTGTGGTCCCACTCAGAATCTCTCATCTTTTCCTCTGCCCCCCCGCCCCCTCCAGTTCTCCCACCAGTCGAATGATGCAGTCGCAGCTGTGCAGCCATTTCACGGGGGGCCGCACTGATCACACCATTACGATTATTGACTACATTAAGCAGAGAACGTGGGGGGGCTGGTTGTAACATTGACCACGGTGCTGCGTGATCAATAGACCCTTTGAGCGAGAGAGGGAGATGAAAGCGTAGTCGGAAGATTTAACACACCACTGCATTGAATTAGGTATATAATAGAAGACATATAAACAGACCTGCATACCATTCCGCAACAAATAAAACAATGAAGAGTTCCTGCCGACATATATTACACATATTTTCTTTTTCTGAAATGCATTTGACGTTACCTTTGAAATCAGAGGTCACGCATTCCAGATTAGCTTTAACTGCCAAGGCACAAACAAACCAGTTTGCTTAAAACGCAACTTCTAAACGGAATGTTTACATCTTCACCGAGTAATTAATTACCACATCCACCACCCACCGGTGTCCTTGAAGACGATGTCGGACAACCCAACTTTTCGTTCATGTGCATGGGGCCTTTAAACGTGAGCGAGAAAACATTGATGTGCGCTCCCCTCCCCGCTGAAGCATTTGATTCGCACAGGAATCAAGGTCGTCATTAAAATTTCAAAGACTTCAAAGCAGTACAGTTTTAAGCAGCACTTAAATTGACCATTAAGAGAAAAAAAAAATGAGTTTCGGCATCTTAAAAAATTCTCTTTCATCCCTCGAATCATTTTCATGTCATAAACTTATTAAGGTTTTTTTTTTGTGTGTGTGGGGGGGAAAGCAACGAAGCAAACACAGCCGGAGTGCCCTGGGAAGACAGAGTACGTCAGGAGTTTACTGATGTGTTTTCAAAGTGCGAGAACAAGCTCTCTTTTTTTAATCAGTTTCTATCAGTCAGACCTGTATATGTATATAAAGTACACATTGCACAGTGTCTTTATATCCACTCAGTCTTTGTTGTTGTGTTCCTTAAAGGCTCCTCACGTTTGGATTTGTAACTTTGACAAGTGTGTTCATGTTCCTGTAATTTGTGTTTATGATTATGGTGCAGTTTCAGATTCCAGGCCCCTCAGACGAGCGCCACGCTCTCCCAAGAATCCTCCTGGAGCTTTCCCAGATGGCCTGCAGAACTCCTACTCTTCTCAGAAGAGACATCGCTGCCAGAGTCGGCGCTCACTCGCAGGGCGCACAAGACCGGGGACTTGGCACATCACTATCCCCCAGGACAAAGGAGCAACTTTTGGAGGTCATCTCCGTGTTCTTGGACCAGCTGTACTTTCACCAAGCTGGGCTCTGTCAAAAATCTGGATTATTTCCAGATTTTTGACAGAATGGTATTTGAAGAATTTAAGTTACATTCTGCAACAGTAGAATAAGCTTGCTGACTTACTCTAAATAATTATTCATATTTAATTGATGATAGATTATAACCTTAACTAACAAAACAGGCAACGGAATGATGATTATTCACACAACGCAGAATTGTGATTGTACGTTTTTTTGAAAACATGTTAATGATTTTCATTTTTCATTTCAAAATTAACTATTATCAACAGAATGTGAAGAAATAACAGTTATGATGTTATGTCAAAGACATCTATGTGTTGTGTTGAGATTTAGTTGTTATATAGTGAAGTTAGCATGCTACCCAGCTAGCTGACTCGAATGAGACTTGACTTGACTTGAGTCAGCTGATAGGGCCGCTAGCTGCTTGGCTAACTGAGCTAACTAGCTAAAAACAGTTACAGTTACCCCTGGCGATATGCTGCCCCTCTATTTGTTTGGACTGTGAATTCGACAGGTGGCCAGTTCTTACATATTACACCTTTATGTATCCTTCTACAAGCCACAGACATGTTGAAACTTTGATTTATCTTTGTATGTGTTTCATCATTTAGTTTTTTATGTTTAACTTTTAGTGTTATGCTGTGACAGCGTTGTGCTTATGCTCTGGTTGGGTTCAGGCACCAGAAAAACTTGGGAATAGATCACATTTTGGCATATTTGGTTCTCTCACTACAGACTTGGCTGGGAGTTGTCCAGATGTCTAGTGTCACGCTTACCAATATTGAAACACCATCTTGAACAGCAGCCTCTCGCTTGGCAACTTTCTCGCCGCGCTGTCAAATTACTACCACCCCCTCCTCCCTCCCTCTGACATGAAATTCAGCTCATACATACATGTGGTCTGTGAAAATGTTGAAATGGAACCAGTGAAACTCACAAACTGAATGTATCTGCGGTTTGCAGAACATCCAGTGCCTCCATTTTATCCTGGTGGCTGGGATGACTGTACTGCAATTCATGGAGCTTAAATTCAATTCAGACTGGACACTGAACAATTAGATGTTTTACCGTTAACAGCCAATCTGCAGTAAACCCTCTTATGAACCAGGGTGACATTCAGCAGTCACCTGCCTTGACTCCTGAATTTGCATTAACCCCATCGTGCAGCAACAAACCATGCAATGTGTGTCTTTGGCAACTTTTTCAGTTGTCTTCTTTTTTTTTCTTTCTTTTTTTTAATCAGAACTCCAAATGTGGTGTCAGGAGAAAACGGGCGGGAGATGAAGATAGGGAGCAGAATTAAATGATACGGAAATTAGAGCAGGCGTAAATGACTCGGCGAGGGTGAAGGACGGAATAAATTGGATTGGACTGATTCTGGAACCAGCAGATAAAAATCCAGCAGGGATAAAAGAGCACCATCTACTCTGTCATATGGAACAAGATGTGCATGTGTGTGTGTGTGTGCACGCAATTACATACACATGCATGAATGTATACACACACACACACACACAAGCAAAATTGATTCATTTGTTCATTATTAATAGATTATCCCACCTTTCTGCCTCTTTATCTGTTTCTCTCTGTCTTTATCTCTCTCTCTCTCTCTCACACACACACACACACACACACGCACATACACGCACACTCATGGGTATACACATTACAAGAATGCCTTAACATCTTGGCATACCGGTGACCTTGCTCTCCTGGACTCTTTTCCTGTTGTTGTTTTCCTATTAGAAAGGCTTCAGGTGGAGCTCTGGAAGTTGTGCATGCATTGATGTGTGTGTGTGTGTGTGTGTGTGTGTGTGTGTGTGTGTCTGTCTGTCTGTGTGTGTGTGCGTGCGTGTGTGTGTGTGTGTGTATGTCCAGTGGTATTGGCAGCGGGGTCAAGTGAGGATGTTGCAGGATGTGTTGCTGTGATGAAAGACATTCCTGCATGATGCCATCTCTGGAAACCTGGCTACCCTACCATTTCCTCCAGCTGGAGAGGTTGGAGACTTAAGCCAGGCCTGTTCTGGACGCATCTGTCAGAGCCCCCCCATGTGTGTCTGTGTGTGTGTGTGTGTGTGTGTGTGTGTGTGTGTGTGTCCCTCTCTTGAAGCATCTTGAAAAATGCCAGTTTAGAGGGATTATGACCGGAGTAACAGAGAGACAGAATGACAGAATAAAACACAAATAAAAAAAGAAACTAAACAAAGACAAAAAAGGGATTCGCAATGAGCCACAGATGGATCAAGATCAAGAAGGCAACTGGAAGAGCATCGAGGGACACACTCAAAGGGGAGCCCTGAGGGGAGTAGAGACAGAGAGAAGAAAGACAGAGAGTGTGGGAGAGGGGTGAATAATCCTTTTACCCCAGAGAACTCATGGAGCTGCTGACCACAAAGGGAATGACTTCCACCCGTGCAGCTAACATGGCCTGTGCATCAACTGTTGATAGGACATGGAGAGGGTGACAGAACTATGTAGAGGACACAGAGGCAGCAGGGTTGGTAAGACTTCAGCTGACCTCCCTATAGAGGGCACAAATGACAGACAGGCTTTTCTTAAAGTAACACGATCTTTTGCAGTGTTTTAGAGCATCCGATGCACGATATATCTGCATTAAAAGGTCTCCACACGTCCATTTGGTGAAAATATCCTGGTTGCGTTTTGGTTCCTGTTCTTTCCACCATGCATCAGACTAACATGTCTAACACCTGAGTGACCAAATGGACATATTTTGTGACAATGACTGCAGAAGACGAGAGAGGAAATCAGTTCTTTTAAAGGAAAGACCACAAAATTTGTGAAATGTATTCCTTCGGGCAAAACTTTTTTGACCAACGGCACTTGTGAAGTGGTGGCACATCACGCTGTGGGCAGTGTTGATGCTCTCCTGCTGTTGGGTTCTGTGAGAGTCAACCACATTCTGGATCGCATATAATTACCCTTGAGTTCATCCAGTCTGAGTCTGCCCACCTTTCACACTCAGTGAGAGTTTATTCATGCAGTTCACGTTCAGGCAACTTTTAACTTTTTCACTTCCATTTTGGATTGCATCCACAAGTCTGCATTGCATGTCATATTCCAAGATGCACCCAGACTTTTGCATCTACTCCTGAGTTATTGCACTAAACCCTTTTTCTTCTATAGTTAGTACATACCAGAGTGTTTAATACGATGGAGAATAACGAAAAAATTGTGATATGCGATGCACGCCAGTGAACCTTAGCGTGAACCCCTGTCGAAAAGTTGGACTGAAGTCAAAGTCAGATGACCTCTGCGCCTCCTGTTAAAAGCTACAAGTTCTTTAACTCAGCCTAAGGCACTGAGACCTCCAGAGCGAAGCGAGAACGGCGCCTGGTGAGTTGCTTTAATTACTTCTCTCCCTCCCTCGCCGCTAATACCTTTATTTTATTAGGCCCGATCTGATTCATATGCATAGTGCAGACATAATTTTGATTTGAAATTCTTTCTTATCTGCGCTGGCTGGGACTACCCCTGCATGACTGCATCCAAAATCAATTACCTTGCTTGGTCCCCTGGCGAGCATTTGGCGAGGAGCAGAGTGGCACAGTGTGCAGGCTCTATCGCAGACTTTTAACCTTAAAGACAATGTTGTTTTTCACTTTGAAGGACATCTCTGATACGGGGGGTGATGTAGTGTTTTATGGATGAGGAGATTGTCGTATCACTTCAGAACATTCCCTCACTCGAGTCATTCACTGTGAAAGCTGGTTTAGGAGGAGCGATTTTGTCATGTCAGTCAGGTTGGAGCGGAGACAACGAGTGAATGCAAAGTTTGATTTTTAAAGTTGCCGTCCCTCAGTCAGGAGAGCTGCCTCTGCACAAAAAACAACGAGAAAAGAAACACCCGCCTCTCTCTGGCAACTTACCTTGTCATATGGCATCTCACCATCACATTTACAGCGGGATAACACCTGTGTTAAACAAACATCCCCAAAGATGTTTGGCTATTCATTTGCAGCAACTTCTCGTTATGGATCCATTATGGAAAGCGCCCAATGCACCGGGGTGTAATGACACAGGCAGTGCTTGCTGTAAAACAGTGGCATATGGCTAAACTACACAACATTAAACATTTTGGAGACTGTGCCTCCCTGGTGCCTAAATAGCACAGCGCTTTGGCAAATAAACCATTACACAGTGTGAATGACTTACGTCCTCGCGTGCCAAGCTGAGCTTCTTAACCATGTTTCACTCAGACAAACAAAGCAGGGCACAAAGACAGAACAATCTGCATTATGCAAAAAAAAATAATAAACTCACATATGTAAGTAATCTTAGCATTCAAACATTAAACCAATATATATATAATGTATACATATGTTCACATTAAGAATACCCCATCCATCCATCTATCAGGCCATTTAGCAGAGCAGCCCACAAATTTGTCTTCCCAGTTACGTCCTCCAACTTCTCTTTGGGGATCTCGATGTGTTCCCAGCCCAGCACGGGTATGTAATCCATCCAAAGGGTCTTGGCTCTGCCCTGGGGTCTACTGTCATTTGGCAGTTGTAAGAGTAACTCCGCAGGGAGGTGCTCAAAAAGTGCCCATGATGGCGAGATATGGCAATTCTCCTTCCCCCAACCACTCATGGAGGATGCACGCTCACCAACTAACTTACTGGTTTCTGGTCATCATATAAAGCTTGTGAAGTATACATGGTCATATGACACTATAAGCATAGTTTAGATTCCACCAAAACCAGCTCCCATGGTTTGATGCTTGTAAACTACGGATTAATCGCAAAATACTCAAAAGATGCGCGCTTTGTTTCTCTCAAGTGCAATGATCTCAGGACATTTTCACTGGTGTGACTGGGAAACCGAGCATTTTCGCCATCATAGAAATAGATCACGAGTCACGTTTATCGCAACTTCGGAAATATCTGCTGGTTGGTTGGTTTGTCAGCAGGATTACACAAAAACTAATGAATGGATTTCCCACGAAACTTGGGCTGAGGATGGAGCCCAGAAAAGATCCCATTAACTTTTGATGCAGATCCGGATAAAGGGATGGATCTGGAGATCATCTTCAATGTTGTAAGATTTTTTTAATTTCTCAACATTTTGCTTGAATTTCACAGGTACTATAGCATGGATCTTGATGAAAAAGTGACGGATTTGGGTGGCTGGGTACAAAAAGGGGACTGTTCAAGGTGCTTTGAGCAGGCATTCGAATATTGATTTAGACATCAATTATAATGACAATGGTAGAAGCTTCAAAGCTGTACAACATTCAGGTCACTTCAAGATGTGTTACCCTGGTGATATATGCAGTTTTCAGCACAGTGGAGTTTCAGCACCATAACCATGTATTCAGATTACTTTTCAGGTAACAGTTTTCTGCAAACAACCTAGATAAAGCCATCGTCTGACAACCCAAAACACACACTTATCATCTGCACAAAATAGAGATGCAAACCTTAAGCCACCCAACTGGACTCTTATCAGTAGCTCAGGGTACCTTTAACTCATGCCCATTAAAAATCAATCAAGCTCGTTCTTAGTCTTTATTGGACAACCCTCAGCATTAAAAATAGGTCTCATGAACCAGTAGCCTAAACAGATGTAACCGGAGCATTCCTAACATATACATACACATGCAAGTCTGTGGTGACACACAGACCCACCGTCTGCAGGCAATCATCAACCAGCATCACAGCGGCGTGTTTTGCTGTAAGCTTAAGTGGCCTTGCAGTCTGCCTCTGCATCTGCATCTACTTCTCTGTGCCAGGCATGTAAACCCCCTCAGTCGTGCAGTTGCAGCCATTTCTGTGTGATTGATGTGAGTGCTTAGCTGGGCGACAGAGGTCACAGTGCCTGGGAGATTGTTTTAGCCCTACCTGCTCCTCTTTTCCACTTCCATCTCTTTTCCGTTTCTCTTCCTCCCCTCTCTTTCGCTGTCTCCCTCCCTCTCCCCACCTGGAGTGTCGTGAACCCTCTCCACACTCCACCACCTAATTATATCCTGGACGTGTAAATGTATTCATATTCATGAAGGCACAGATGCTAAATTAACTGTGGCAGGGACACGTTGCACTGTGCCGACTGCACAATCTGCTTCCTCCACTTACAGAGAGGAGGGAGGGAGGAAAGGGGCGTTGTAGCTGGAGGAGAGGACGCCGAGGGGAGAGAGAGAGTTAAACAAAGAAGGGAAGAAGAAGAGGAAGACAAGAGACAGCGATAAAAAACAAAGCAGGGAAGAGAAGAGGAAGAGAGGGTAGAGGAGAGGAGGTGCAGAGAATAACAAAGGGGCGAGAGGAAGGAGAAAAGGCAACCTCAGTGGTGTCAGGAGGTGACAGCCATGGTTACGGCTGGACAAAGTCACTTATTAAACCTCAGCAGCGCCTTGGATAACCTGAAGTGTCACCATCGCTGATCCCATCGAAGGCCCCCACCAGGCCCTTGCCATCGCGGGCCCGGTCACATGGGCCCAGGCGGCGATGAGTGACAAATCAAAAAGCCAGAGTGCATAAAAACTTGGAGCCGGTGGCGGCAGAACGGCGCGCAGGGAACTCAGGGGCAGATGGAGGGAGGTGCAGCGGTGCGCAGCAAACAGATGGCCGTTCCGAACTTGATATATGAAATTAATAACGTTTCTCAAATAGAATTCAGAAACAGGAATACATTACCTGAATTTTAATAACTGATTCTCTCTCTCTCTCTCTCTCTCTTTTCGAAGAGTGGGGGTAGAGGGGTTCATTTGCATGTCAATGAGCGATATATGAGGGGTAAACAAATGCAATGTGTCCCATTCTAACTGTTGTTATCCCCCCCCCCCCCCCCCTTCTATGGGAAATCACACAATAGGAAGTCAATGACGGCAGGTGAATTGTTCGGAGAAGTTGGTGCGCATCATAGTTGCACCCTTGCTGGAAACATTATTTGTTTTCTGCGAACTCAAGGATCATTAGCGACATAATTCTGACTTTGGCCCGTGTCGGTACAGCATTTTCTTCTGACAGGACGCTATTAGCTAGCTAGTGAGCTAACCTTCACTTCGTTTATCAAAGGTTTACCGCACAGTTAAAAACCTTGAGAGTGCCTCAGTTATTGGTACAATTTGTTTATTGACCAGTTAAACCAAGCACCAGAAATATCACCCATAAGTGTTTAAACAGAAGTGCTCAGAGTAGACACATAGAATAATTCGAGGGGTCTGAAAAATACACTAGACGGCCACATGCTCTCTCCTCACTGGGAACAATGGAAAAACACTGGCACGTGCCTAAAACTTCATTTTGTGTAGGAGTTATTAATAAGAGCTTCAGGAAATTACAAAAATAAATGAATGATAGAACACTAACAAAGGTTTGAACTTTCTAATAACCTTTTTTCTTTACTGCCTGAATGATGAAAAACCTTACCTTGAACCTCGTGTTGACTGGCTGACTTACTGCGTCAGGTCTTTCATTCATGCAGTTTTTCAGAAAATTGAATTTTTTGCGAGAGGTTTGGCCACTTCAACAAAGAGCGTTATTCACTGCTGCTTGGATTTGCTCCCACCAAAAACAGAACCATGCATAGTCGCAGACCTGCAGTGCCGTGAAGTACACTCATCGGACACAGTGGTTGTTCAGGGCCAAGCCTATTCAGTCGCATAGAATAGTTTTCCCCCCTTTTAATGCTGAGCTCAGAGGATAATGAGGAAAGAAAAATTACTGGAACTAGAATCAAATATAAACTCCTTACACATCAGTGGAGCAGAAACTTGCCAATAGCGTTACATACAGCTACACAACCATTGTAGAAGATTTTGATTTCATATTTGCAATCTATTTATTTCATAACCGAATCCTGCCTGTTAAAGATCATATTAACACATGCAGGGGGACAACAAAGCTATATGTAACCTCAAATGTTTTGTATCTTCAGGAGGATAATGATTGAGGGATATAGAAATAACATTAATATGAATTCTACATTACATTTTTAACTTTAGGTTGTTAGGCAACCTTTGCAATGTGGAGCAAATCTCTCAACCCATGATTGTATACGTCCGCTGACTTTCATGTTTTTACGTTTTTGGAAATACTTGTTGGCCTTTTTTGATGACACTTATATGAAAAAAATCAATATTGTACATGCCATGCACATGAAATATGAAGGTACAGCCAGCAAACAGTTAGCCAGTCTCTGGTGGTTGACAAGATTTCAAGGCAGCCGCTGTGTCGGTTAAAGGAAAAGTCCACCACAGCATGCAGATCTGTCTTTTTTATGGCCTATTCTTCGTGAAGAGTGACAGGAAACAGGGAGGGAGTGTGTGCAATCAGGGCTGTGTGGATGTGCAGGCATGCACGGACTCTCACAAACACACTCAATAAAAACTCTTTTAAGACAAATTATATCACTGGAAATGTAATGTAAAAGCAATTCCACAGTCTAAAAAATAGTATTTATTTTATGCCCCTCAACTATCTGTGACCCCTGGAAACTATGTAAGATTAGTTAGCTTTGAAAGGAGCAAGACTTGCTGTCTCCCCCTGCGTACTGTCTTGATGATAAGTTACCATAACTAGTAAATAGCTGTAGCTTCATATTTAATGGACTGATTGGTATCAAAGGAATGAAGCGTAGTTCAAAAAATGTCGAACTGTTCCTTTAATGCATTTTTGCGAGGGAATAAAGCGGTTCATCCTTTCTCTATGGGCAGCTGAGGAGCAATACTAAACTTGTCCGGTGTCAGGATATAGAGTCGTTGAGTCTGCTAAAGGGTAACTCCACCAATTTCACACATTACAGTGTGTCTGCAGGTCTTTTGGAGTTCGACTGCGTTGGTGAAACAGGTCATTTATAGCCTTTTGTGGCTTCAGAGGAAGCTGCATCTAATTTGATAAACTGCCTCCAGTGATGTCACTCAGTGGGTAAATTGAATTGTGGGTAATGTAGGCGCCAGGTTTTGAACAGCACTGTTGTACTCATAATGGACAATCCAGAACCAGAGATGTCATCTTTTTTATATTAAACAGAGTTAAAAACTGGTACCTATATTGTCCACAATGCAGTTCAGCCACTCAATGAAATCACTGGAGGCAATTTATCAGATGAGATGAAGCCTCCTTTAGAGCCAAAAAAGGCTCCTATTAAGTTCAGACTGGATTACATCTGTGGTTTGAGAAAAGGAATTAGCTTTATAGCCTCTAAATGTTTTACTACAAAGATCCTTTCCTATAGCAGTAAATCAAAAATGTGTGCTTAGTAGTTAAGAAACAGATCACATAAAGTAGTACAGTAGCACCTTTACTTTAACGATGTCAGGTTTTTATTATTCTTAACCATAAATGTACATTTCAAACCTTACTTAAAAAAAAATGAGAGACTGGGCCATTGCAAGATGTTTCCCCTTTAGCTGTGTGAAACTGGGCCAGTACAGTCATCAGTGCAAATGAAAGGCAGCAAGTGAAGAAAAAAAAATTACCAACTGAAACGTTTGTTAGCAGAGCAGTGTATTTTCATGGCCGCGAGTGTATCCGGGGAACTGTGGAATCCCACACGCAGCATTTGTGTGAGACTCCGCGGGCTTAACTCCACATTCATGACCAAACCACATCTCTGCTAAATAATCCCAGATTCTGAGCAGGAAGCTATGGCTCGGGGATGAGCAAAAAAAAAAAAAAAAAAAAAAAAATTAAGAGCACATGTTTGGAGCTGCAACAGTCTGCTTCATCTCCACTTGTGCTGGTGAGATGCATTAATGAACAGAAGTGTTGTCTTCACACGAGACGACGGAGACGGTTCAAACAAACACATGGCGACGGACTCTGCGAGCTCACGCGTAAGAGCTGTTTTCAATGCATTCGCAGAGGCGCTGTTACCTTGCATACTGCACATTTCACTACTTCACTCATCACAATCAACATATTCAACTCCGACTTTAGCGATCAGGAGAGGATTATATCGCGGGGTCGTCTGAGAGGAAGTCAGCACTCTGACAAACTGCTGAAACTGATGAATATGCAGCATTAAAGCTGGTGACAGGGATACTGTACCCCTGCAGTATGTAGTGGGAGTGGTAGCATGAGAAAACTTGGAACTGGTTCAGGCACACAGGCTGTTCACCTTCATGGGTAGAGTGACAGATGGCCCGGGTATCTTTCTGCAGTAGAGCATAGCAGAGCAAAGCTTCCATGACATGAAGAAGAAGTTTGCTTGTGTGAGAGTTTTGACAAGCTCCGGTCTACAGCGATCTGTGCATGCACAGCCGCTTACACCTGTGCACAGAGACATTCAGCGAAACTTCAATAAAAAAACCAAACAAAACAAAACAAAAAAACAGTTTGCTTTCCCTCCCATAACCCATCGCCGATGCAAAATCCATTACCATCAGCAGCGTCATTATCAGCGGCGGCGGGGCAAGTCAGGAGCTTCAAGGTACGTCTCAATCCACGGGGGTACAAGTTCCCTCCAAAAACAGAAGGTAGAAGTTGGCGAGGCGTCGTGCACATGGAGAGTGTTACTTACTGGTTATTGTGGTGGTCATACTGTGTCCCGTATGGCAGTGTATAAATGAACAGCATGCAAACACCTTCTGTCCAAACATCTGCGACGAGCACATTTTTAGGCTGCCTTCCAAAAACTAAAAAAAGATGGAGGCAGAAGAAATAAAATCTCTCTGGCTGCTTGGCTCGGCTCATCCGCTCTCATTCTGTTGGCTTATTACTTTCTTGTTGTTGTCCCCCCCCCCCCCGCCCCCCCCCCCCTCGTCATTCAGTCTTCTCTGCCATTCCTGAATAAGACACAACCTGCGCTCTAAATCCAATGATAAAACTCTATTAATTATAATCTGCTGTCAGCTACAATATTGAAATAGTATTAGATATGGTACACATTTATTATCACATAGAGTGCTCGACACATATTTAATCATTTATATTAAAATTATGAAACACTTACATTAGAATAATAAATCAAAAGGTGCTGTATGCTGTCATGTGTCAGTCTGAGCCGTTTGTTTTGGTTGTGTGCCAGCATGCCAAACAGCAGTATTATCGCATCCATTCACAGTTATAGTCACTGTGACAATAGCAGGAAGTAGTGGGAATCAAAAAGTGGAAGTGTCAGCATTCCTTTCAAGAGCATATGTTTTTGTACTATGTGTAGTGGCTGTGTGGATTCATAATTATCTCAGCTGTGTGATGGGTGATATTTCAGGCCTATATGACACAGTGCTGGGATGCGAACTGTGGAGGAGATCGGATTTAAGATACATGGCAAAAGTCTAAAGAGAAAGCCTGAAAAAAAAACCTCAGAGCTGAACTTGAAGTATACCGTCTTCAGCATCCGTTCTGATTTGTGCACTTAATGTTCGGTTCTGTAGCCGCAGATATCAACCAACTGAACACTCCTCGTCTCACTCTCCCACAGGCACAGTTGGATCTATAAGGGTGGGGGAAAACCAGCTATAGGAAATGTAATGTGTTTAACAGAAGCACCAGCAGGTGCATCATGTCCCGACTAATATGTCCAGTGAGCGATGGGATATTGTGCGAAAGGGAACCAAGCTCGCACAAACGACAAAACTTGACAGTAGGCCATGCACAGATCCCAGCTACTAGAGTTTCTCTGACTGCTGTCCACTTTAAAGATATTTAAAAAGGGACTGGATTGGATAGAGCACCTCAGCGCAGGCAAACTAATGCATAAGGATGATTCCAAAATAATTCATTTCTTTATTTTAACTTTGTACAATTACACCCGAAAGTGGGGGACAACACCCCCATATTCTGTTGCCATTGATGCAGGCCAAGTTTGAATGTTCTTTTTTCTTTCAAACATCCTAAAGGTCACACACACACACACACACACACACACTGAAATTGTTTGGAGCTATCCTCCTGAGAAACCCTGAGCCCCATCAGAGCTGTCTAAAAAATACTTATTTAAAAAGCTAAAGGTTTTTTTGTTTGTTTTTTCTTCTGTTTCCTCTGTAACAGGCATACAATTAGTTTAACCTTTATCATTATATAACAAAGCATTCTAAAAAAAATAAATAGCTCTGTACTTTTACAGAAGAAAAAAGATAATATTTAAATCCCTGTGCATTTTGGCTACGACCACTAGTGTTTTCAATGAGACCACTGAACCAATGCCAACTTGGCCAGTCCACTCGCACTACAGTGGCTGATAATAATGCTAAATGCCTCTATGTCCAGTGTTTGGTTTGTCCACTCTGGGCAACATGTTGGACTCTATGAAAGAGGACCTGCTCCTTCTGCAGAGAAGGCTCGTAATGAAAATAAAGATTCTTGATTTCAATCGAATGTACACTAAAACATAATTATCAATAGTCAATATTTCTGCCCCACCACACACAATGGACTTTTGACCTAAATTCTACTTCTTGTTGTTAAGTCCCTTCTGTGATTACATGTAACATTGTGATTCTGCGAAACCTTGCTGTGATACGAATCATCACTTGAGGCAGATGATGTTAGCGTTGTGTTTCAAAAGTCTGTTTATTTGCATTTTGTGCCAACTTTAGCAAGCTAGGCTAGCATTCACTTTCCATGTGGAAGCCCTAAACTAGCTGCCGTGAGCTTGAAGCTAGGCGATGTTTTCGCAAATATGTCAAAAAAGGTTGAACCCTCTTGATATAAACAAGTACAAAAGCTGTAATATCTATATAATTTACAGTATGTTTCAAATTTCAAATTAACACTCACAAACACTGTAAACACTCACGTTATAATGAATTAGGAATAAAATGGATACATCTCCAGTTAGTTCAACTGTTTTTTTCTCTGCCAAGTTTCTCTGACTTTAGCATTAAATAGTGTATATCTCCTCTGCAATTCCGTGTTTTCTCTAGCCACTGAACCTATCCTGGCAAATATGTTTTTCATCTACAAGTTACATGACCTGGCCAACGCTGTGTACACAAGTACTTGGCACGACCGTGCATAGCTGGCCAAGGAGGCGCCTGTTATAAAAATACACAAGTGGAAGCTCGGCTGCAGAGGCTCTGCTGCTCCTTCTCAAGGCATCACGTCATGCATTCCTTCTGTTTTCACTCATTTTCCAGCATTTTTTGTCGCTGAAGCTTTGCCCCCCGAACACGACTTATAAAAGACATCCAGTGTCAGCCAATTATTTTGGACTTTGATGGTCATAAATCAAGGCTGACCAATAAAAACGAAGACAGCCAAGTATAATGTTCGTGTGTGTGACTCCAACTGGATTGTAAATGAAGCCAGATGGGCTGGGAGAGTGCCACTGAACAGAGCTGGATCCCATCACTAAATGGCTGTGTGTGTTTTCCCCTCGTGCACAAATTACGGCATCACCTCATTCAGCGGCATAAATCAAAGCCCAAGCTGTGATATGCGCAGGGCATCTCTCCATCTCATTACTAAAATAAATTCTCTGGCAGCCTTGGATGTGTGAGCCCCGTTCGAATGGTTGATATTACCACAATCGGTACTTTTGTAGCTGCTTTTACTTGGAAGCAATTTTTCGAAAAGCCACTCTCTGTGATCTCGAGCGAGCCGAGACACGCTTGGAGATGAAACAGAGCCTCGGAGTGTTACCTCATAGGAGACCTCTGGACACTTATTGAGGAGGACTGACATGTTTGGATCTGGGAGAGTGGGGAGGAGGGCAGGAAGGCAGGAGAGGAGTCGGGCAGACGGTAGTGAAAGAGAGCAGAAAGCAGAGATCATAAAAAGCACAATAGGCAGAGTTGGACAGTGACAAGGAAAAGGGACAGGAGTGACAGATATGAACAGACAGATGTATGTGTGCAGACAGACACTCAGGCAGACGGTGATGGAGTTATTTGGAAGCCTTCTGAGGCAGACTCACTGAGCTCTCTATTTTCCAGACACAAAATGCTGACCTTCATTCATCGGCTGTGACTCCCATTGTAGAGCGAAGAAACAGAGCCCTGCCGAGCCGAGCCTGGCTTTCTCATTCGGTGATAAGACAGTTCCCCCTTTAACAAAGAAAGGTTTCTCTGCAACCCTCCTTTCATTGTTCAAAAATTTTACAAGGGAAGGCTGTGATATTTTTGCTCTACTACGCTCCAGCTCAAAGTGAATATGACAAAATAACAGCTCTGGGAGGATTTACGGTATACGAAGGAGTTTTACATATGGTCTTCACGAATTTCCGAGGGTCAGGGAGGCTTGGCCAAGCTAAACAAGATTCCCCACTTTCGCGGGGCCAGACTACTTCATCAGCCAGTAATGAAACAACACGAGGGCTGAAAGATGGTCCTTTTGCTGGGGAGAGTGATTCATGGGAGCAGCCTGACGGGTTATGCTTTCTGCATTATAGCGTTCTGAAAGGGAAATACTTTGAGACTGGCACCTGATAAAAGGAAGCTTTCAGTCAATATTTTGGTTTGGCTTTTGAATTTGAAGGTCATTGATATGGGTCTGCGGAAGATGTGGGAGTGGTGAGCTCTAGCAAGGTTGCTGACAAAGTTGGTCAGCTGTCAGTCAAAGCCAGCAAAAACAGATCTATAACATTATGCAGCCAGTGCATGCTAGGTCTGCCGCAGGCAACTTCTCTCTCCTTTTGCTCAGATGCACTTTCTTTCCTCGGGAACTGATTAGCGAATATACAACTGATTGGTTGGAGCCTGAACTTTTCCCCATGTGAGACGGTAAACCAATCAGTCGATCCAATTCCAAATCACTGTACTGTATGAGACTGCAGTACCTATTACTTAGAACCAGTGTTTACTGCAGTCTTCGGAGATGTGCGGGCCTTCCAATTGTTCTGCAACTTTGATTCCTCTTATTTAATCAAATATCGCTGATCTTTTCTGAATGAAATGGGTGTGTTGTCGAATCACAGCACAATTGAAAAATGGGAAGTGAAGTAATGCAGATGTTGGCCAAATACAGACAGAGAGGGAGAGAGAGCAGAACACAGAGAACCTGAATAATGTAGGTATGACCTGGCAATTGGCAATATTCACAAAGCCGCCATTTTCCTGTGACATCACGCTTGGGGTGGGAAGCCCAGCTGTTGTACCAGTGTGTCCCAGATTGTAAGCCGTATAAACATAGGGAATCTGACAACTCCTTAAGATTTTGCTGCTTCCAGATTGATCAGCAACCTAAAAGACAGAGAATCAAAATCTGGTAAAACAGCCAATTTGGTGACCTATTAAAATATGGCCAAGGTGTGGATAGGGTCAATTTAACTGAGGATATCCAGACCTCTTCTGTCTTTGCAGGACAGTCTGGCTGCTGTTGCATGGGTAACCCCCTTGCAACCCATCGCCGTGAGCCATACCAGAATGCTCTTTGCCACAATACACACATCATTTGTTACACACTCCAGGAATTGTCGGGGTACGCAACAGCAGGCGTCAAGCTGCAGACAAGTCATACATCTTCTGTGTTTCGCTTGGAGGAAGCGGTGGGGGCAGTGGACACAATCTGCGTGCCTGTGTTGGTGTGTATCCGCGTGGCATGTTCTCCCCCAAACCTGAATCTGAGTGTGTATTCACGTACTCGGGTTCATGGATGTCTGAGTGTCTGCCAACAGCAATGCCCGTGTCTCAAACAAAAGAGCCCATTGGTTCATGTGGAAAAACGAGGACTTAAAGAGGAGAGGACCTGGATCTTATCATTCAGTGGTTTAACACTAGCCAGACCACCACTCGCTAACTCCAGGCAGCAAATTAGGAGCCGGGAGCTGCCGACTGGGCTTGTGACAGGGGCGTGATGGAGAGCAGGCGGGCTGGGCTGCTTCACAGCTCGCATGGACCATGATAGGAGAGGAATGCTCCCTGTGCATAGCCTGAATAAGTGCAGGAATGAGAGTTCATGCTGGTGCTTTTGTCTCACATCAGGCGTCCTTTTAGAGATTCTAAGCATGTGCATGCACACAGTTTGAACGGTGGAATACTTGATTAATATAGGATACTCATGTGCCAGCCATCTGTTGCATTAGGGTGAAGGAGAGGCTGTGTAGACATGAGAACAGAAGTGAAAACACGGCGCTGAAACCACACGCAAGTGTGCATGTGAGACTTATTGCAGCGTGAAAGGTGTTTCAGAACCGTGTATGTGAGAGGCGTTTCATGCCAGCTTCTGATGGGTTAAAAGGAGCAATATGTAAGAATTGGCCTTGGCCACCTGTCAAATTCATACCCCAAACAAATAGGAGGCAGCTTATCATCACAGTATCAGCTAACTGCTGCTGCCGTTAGCTATTAGGCTTAGTTAACCAAATAGCTGATTCTGCCTGGACTGGGTGCTCAGAGCATCGGGAGAGTGGAAGTGTTTTTTACTGTCGGACGATTACATTTAATGTACAAGGATGGTTAGCATGCTAACTTCAATAAATATTTCTGCAACACAGTACATACTATATACGCCTTTGGTATTATTGCAAAATGTCACATTCTGTTCATGCTTTAACCAAAACCATACATATTGCACCTTTAAATACAAAAAACAAATGTCTTTAACAACTCCCCTGGCTCTGCTGTGTATACATATATTGTAGATCATCAAGTGACACTGTATATACCCTTATTCATTCATTTATTTGCATTTTGTACCTTTTTTCTCTGTCTTAATACAGTTTGATAAATAGATTCATATGCTCAAATTCCATTAATTTAATAAAATATCCATAATATAACAGGTTATACAAGTTATAGCTGTCAAAGGCTAAGAGGGATAGCTTCATGATGACCATCTTTAACAGCTGGTAACTGTATAGCTTATAAATAAACTTTAGTTATTTCACTGTTTACAAACAATGAAATGTTTATTAGTTCAAGTAACTATACATTTTACCAGTTATTAATGCTAGATATTATAAAGTATTACCAGCTGAGATATACTGACAGCCAGTTCAGTATGACTAAATCCAATAATGTGTAAGGACAACTTAACAGCCGTCATGGTGTGTGTGTGTGTGTGTGTGTGCGTGTGTGTGTGTGTGTGTTTTCACAGTATATTCCTGAGACAGAAGATAAAGAGTCCAGGCCTCAGACTCTGAGGTCCTGGGAATTAATTCACAGCTGTACACACCCTGTCTGGGGGTCAGGCAAGGAGACGCCACCCCAGATAGTTAAACAGATAACACTGCATGAACATACTGCATGTACTTACACATACAGGCAGAATGCGGCTGTTACCTTCAGTGTCTCTGACCCGTTGTCTCCTTTTTCCCTTTTAGGCTATTTTCCTCCTGCTGCCTCCCTTTTTTTAATGGTATTAAAGACACTGCATATACTGTACTAAAAGGGAAGACATCTTAGTCACTCTGTTCACTTTGGACATTTGTCAGGTCTAAAGACATCCTTCACCAGTCTGTAAAACACCTCGGCTAGACTGAGGACTCTGGCACATTGCCACCGCCTTTTTCCACAGGCTGGTTCAAGCTTCAAGAATTATGGTCATGGCAGCCCTCTCCCTCCTCGGCTTTCTGAATGACCCATGTTTTGATTTGATTTTCCATTCAATGATCCCATATTTATATAATATTTCTTTGCTGTCGGCTTGCATTTCTGAGGAAGCACGCTGCTGTTAATCACTTGCTATTTGGGAACCAGTTGTCTCTGTGAGAAGCTCGTCCTTTGAAAAGAGAGACCGATGTGCAGAATTGGTCCGCGCTCTCGAAAAAACAAAACAAAAAAAAAAACCCTAAGAAGTTAACTTCCTGCGTGCCAAGAAGAATAAAAACGCTCCAGGGATCTTTTACACTCACAAAATGTTTGCACATCCAACACAGCGTCCCTGAGGTTGTATTTCACACAGTAAAAGTGCGGCATTGCTGTTGTAGTTTTCCTCGGGTAACCCAGTTCTATTTTAACAGCTTGTTCTCAAATAAGTCAGATGTGTCCCGAGAGGCCTCACACACAAACATACACACACTTTATATTCACAAACGTGGATAAAAGAGCTGAAGCACTCTTTCTACATGTGTAAACATCAACTTAAATTTATTTCCTTTCCTTCTGTGTTTTATATGTTCTTGTGCGCATCAAAGATCTTGAATTGGCAACATTTTAATGTGCAATACTCCTTACAAGTGATTAAATACAGTCTTTTTTTCTTCTAGAATTGTAGTGGATAATTAAATAAAGAATTACAAATGTGGCTCAAAAGCTGATTTAAAGTTAGATGAATGTTTTTACAGTAAAACATATTTAAACCCATGGTATATCGTTTCTCCAGTGAAAACTAAGGACATAGAGCAACAACGTCATGAGGTAGTGTTGGAAAAGACAAACACAGCGATGAAGCGCACCCTTACATTAAATAAAATTGGGGATTTCTCTCTGTTTGAACTTTGTTAAAAACATTTGGTCATCAAAATAAAAAGTTTAGTAATGTCAATCATGAAATATGACGTATTGTACCTTAAAAATGGAAATGCACAGAATGACCTTTGCTGCTGTAACAAGAGTCATTCGTCACTTTAAAGCTCTGGTATATTTCAGGTATCATTTCCAAATACGGGAGTTTGTTATTAATACAAGTTTTAAGTTGCAGTGATCAAGATGAATGACTCTTAGTGAGTGCGCCTCCAATATTAAAAGCCAGTGTTTGCACATATGGCATTATGCAACTGTGTCTGTATACGTGTGTGTCGAGCGTGTGTTTACTAAGCAGGCTCGAAGCCAGCCGTCCCTCATGTGATCCTCTGTCTCCACTCCTTATCAGCAACACTTTGTCGTCCCGGCCTCCCTGTCTTTGCTGTGTGTCTGCACCACCTCTCCGCCTGATAGCCAGCAGCCGCCTCGATACACCTGCAGTGTGTCACACCGCTGCTGACAAAATCCAGCCAACCGCGCTTCAGGTCCAACCAGATTTCCACGTTTTGTTTTGCTTTTCACATGCAATTTCTCAAGAGATCTGATGTATATAATTGCAAATTCACGTGTTTACATCATTTGCACACTCTGCTGGTGTAAACGAGTTCATTGTATATACAGCCCGCACACACGAATATGTGGAACGGCACCTTGTGTCAGAGAATATGTACATTCAATCAAACGAATCAAGACACAAACACATAAAATCATTAGCCCGGCGTGTTTCCACACATGGCGACAACAAATTGAACAATTAAGCGTAGCTGCACGCATCTCCCCGTTCCAGTGGCAACTGGGTGGCGAAGAGGAAGGAAAACGGCGAAACAATTACGCAGAATTTGCATACAACACTTTTCAAAGCTCAAGCTGTTTCTCTTCCTCTGGAGTTCAAACAAGTGAGAGATAAAAATTTGTTTGATGACGACTGCTGTTAAATGTGTGCGTAAACTGTAATGATGTCTTTAAAAGCGCCGAGATAATCCAGGGAGCATCCGTCCTTTCTCCTGTTTGCCTTTACACACAGCGAGATGAGAGATCTGCCGTGTCCTGCTGTAAGCTTCCCAAATCCATCCCACTCCACTCCACTCCACTTTCCTCAGAGTCGCCCAGTGTTTATCACAGTGCCTCTCATATTTCCTTCTACTGTACCCATTGCTCTTATCCATTCCAACACTCCTCTCTCTAATACGCTGCACTGTATATCTTTTCTCTCCATCCCTTCATCCCACTAGTGCTTTACCTTTCAGCTCCAGACTCTGTCTGGTTTTTGTCAAGCGAGCCCGCTGGCACCATATTGACGCCCACCAGGCGTGCTACAAGTTAGGAGCCTGCTGTGGCTGATAACCTGCCCCGAGGCTGCCCTTTTCCACAACCAAACACACTCCCTATTCTTTGAGCTCCAATTACAGCACAACACAACTGATGCACTGGTGGACAAAAATGTGTTTGGACGAATATTAAAAGGGAAAAGAATGTAGAAATTTCACTCTTTCAAACTTCAGCTTCACCACATAAACATGTTTTTAGTTTTAAGCTCAGCTTGAAAGGAAACTGGGGAGCAACTCTGCCCTCAAATTAGAGGACTTGAGTCCAAAAGCAGCAGGCACTGCTTAAATGTCCTTGGGCTAGAAATTTGATTCTTGCCAGCTGTGTCATACACTAGGTGCTGTGTCACGGCTGGTCAGAGGGAAAAGCAAAAAAAAAAAAAAAAAGGTGGTAATAAGTCGGGATTCTTTCTTTCAGAATTAGACAGAATATAAGTGTCATAGGTAATGTACCATATTGACTTTTGTACAAAACATGACATCTCACTTTCTTTATTACCCTACATTCATGTTAGGAGGCAAAGGGCATGGTGACGGAGGCTGCCAAAGTGATGACCGCAGTTCAAGTCTGTTTCAGCATTTGTGAGTGTGAAACTACTGGATATTTTTAAGGAGACCTTGGAACAATTACCAGCCATGTTTGTCCCACTATAAAACAGACATTTCTGACAGGAAGTCAGAAAATCACCAAACCAGATGGTTGTAACGAAACCTCAGGATCTGTCCAGCTGTCTCTGCGGCGACCAAAACAGATATTTTAAGCCAAAACATGATATTTTGCCTGATTTTAACCAAGTGGTGTTTGTGCCTAAACCTAACCAGAGCAGCAGCACAGCGCTGAGACAAGAGAGAAGCATAACATTGTCTGTACCAATCTGTCAGACGTACAAACAAAACTCATGACATCATAACTATGTTATGTTGAAGTGGACATGTATGCAGCGCTGTGCTCTTCCATAGTGCAGAAACAAGTGATGGAGACGGAGACGCAATTCACACTGTGACAAGACACTGTACCATCAACTTGAATTTGAAGCTTGTAAAGTTAAACATTACAAGATATATTTCCACATCTTCACACTCTACTTTTCATAATTCTCTTAGTTTTTTTTTTTGTTTTTTTTACTTTCAACCAAACTAAGTTTATATAAACTCTATCAACCCCACTGAGCACCACCGTGGTATAACTGAAGGAACAATCAGAAACTGAACAAAAAAAAAAAAAATTGTTGGATGAAATTAAAAGATTCTGTCTTGCATCCGAAATTTTATTTTTGCATGGGAATTACAAAACAGTAAAGATACAGAGAAAAAAAACATCCTTCAGCTGAAGGGGGATAATCTAACATTCCAATGAACTGCATGTACGTTTCTTCATGTGTGAAAGCTTTCATCGCCTGTGCGTACAACTGGTTATCCATTATACACAACAACGTCCTTCGTCCGTTTGACCTCAAAACTCAGGCTCAGACTTTAACGGCAGATAAAAAACATAACGACACAGAGATGTACGACGGGCTCACGCTGCCTGGTCTGGTGACAAACGTGACACTGCCAGTCAAGGGTGACAGTCGCCGATGATGGCAACAGACAGTACAGCGCCACAGGGGCTATTTACAGGCTGCGCGCCGTCATGGGTGAAGTGGTGATGGAGTGCCGGTGTGTGTGTGTGTGTGTGTTTGCAGGCAGAACAAACAAACCCTCGGGCAGGGTCAGGTACGACGGAATGAAATAAAACATCTGAAGCGATGGCCTTTAAAAGCGCCACAGGCTGCTGTCTGATGCTGCATAAACAATGGCAACATTTAAATGAGTGACTCATTTCAAAATAATATCTTTTTTTTTGTTTGTTTTACTGTTTCTTTAAAACTTTTCACATCTCTGCACTTAAGTTCAATCCTGGAGAAAGCCACCGAAAACATCATGTAACCCAAAACACTTTCCACAGCCCGGCGTCTCTTTAGAATCAATCATCTGCCACAAATCACTCTCTCATGCTTTTCCCATCAACCCCGTGTCCAACTATTTGTCATCCTCTCGTGCAAAAAAAAAAAAAGAAAAGAAAAAAACAAAACCCCACACCGCGCAACACTCGAGACGGATCTGAGTGGAAGACGTCGGGAGAGTTGCGTGAGCGCTCTAACAGAGTTAGCAGAACAATAGCGTGGTGTCCTGGATGCTCCTCTCTGCCCTCTGCACCTCTCGCCAGCAAACAGAGAGCGGAGTGAGAGACAGCGGTTTAAGATGTGTGTGTATGTGTGTGTGTGTGTGTGTGTGGTGAGAGAGCACCACGGATCTGTGTGTGGGCGAGAGAGAGAGAAAGCTGGTCTAAGTGTGATGTGAGGGATGACTGTGTGCGCGCAAGTATTTGCTAACATTTATTTCTTTGTGTTCGCGTGTGTGTCTGACTGCGCTGACATGCGTGTTTGTGTCCGCCCACGTATGCACGCTCACCGTTGTTTGTGTGTATTTGTGTCAGTGTGTGTGTGTGTGAGCGGCCTACATTGTGTAGGCTCTGCACCAGCTGTGTGGGCCATGTGGAGGAGGATGTATCAAGGGGTCAGGAGCTGGCAGCTGGCGGGGAGGGAGGGAGTCCAGCAGTGTGTCTAGAGGCCCAGACATTAGGAGCTGATTTAACACACTCCTCGGTGTTCTGTGTGTGTGTGTGTGTGTCGGTGTGTGAGAGAGAGAGAGAGTGAGAGAGAAGTTTCGGTGAGGGAAAAAAAAAAAAAAAAAAAAGAGGGAACACGAGCATGTTGTTCAAGCATCCGAGTCTATTAAATCAGATAAGCACATTAGCACGTTAACAACAATGAAAACACACACACAAGGGTTCCTCTCTGTTGATGGTCGTCCCCCCCCTGGAGTTGTCGCACTCCACTCCACGTCCACACGCTGCGTTGAGTTTGTGGCTGAGCAGTCATTAACACCTTCAGCGGGCATCTGGTTTTCCTCTGACATCACTGATGGTTTTGACCTCCGGAGCGGAGGGGTCACGACGAGTCACATGGGTTGTTTCCACGGGGGAACAGAAAGTCGCCTCTGAACACGTCTCACTCAAAATTGTGGCAGGTTAAAGCTCCTGGGCTTTCTTTGATTTAACTGATTAGATACTTTATTGGATTATTTTAGTTTTATTTCTATCTTCAGAGAGGTTTTGAACGGTGTTTCAATCCCCTGCCCTGCATGTCTTAGATGTGACCCTGCTCCAACACACCTGATCCAGACGATCGGCTCGTCATCGAGCTCTGTTGACGCCTGATAACGACCTCTTGATTAGAATCAGGTGTGTTTGGGCAGGGGCACAGCTAAGACATGCGGGGCAGGGGGGGCCACCAGGACCCCGAGTGAAAAACACTGCTCTTAACCATTTTACTTGGAAACTGAAAGGGATGAATGGCAATAATGAAAAGTGTATGGAATAAAATAGTTTGTAAACTGATGGAGATCATATAGTTTGGTAATAATTTGGGGGTTGTTTAACGTAAATCTTGGTTTTCTCTTCTGGAGAAGTTACCAAGTACCGGGGAAAGTTCAAAACCTGTTCCTTGTCCCGTCAGACTTAATGACTTATCAGACTTACCTAAGTAACTTACATAATGTTATTTACGTGGCGTAACATAACTATGTAAGAAAGTTAAAATAACTTGTTGTTGACTTCGGGAAAGAATTACTTTTTGGCGAACAGCAGGAATAGACTTTGCCCTGGAGCCTAGACACTGGTGGTGGTCGTGGTGAAGAATGGACCCTAATGTGTGACAACCTCACTGACTTCTGAATGGCCGGTTGACTGGAGGGGGACAGGCATGCGCGGTTGAGGTGGTGAAGGGGAGGAGGTGGGTTGCGGCGTCTTGCAATGCTGAAATGACAGCTGAATGACAGCGAGGGAGCGAACACTTTTTAATGTGCCTGCTTACAGATGATTGGCTTAGAGGGCAGACGTGACAGCTCGTGATTGGACGAAGAGGAGAATGAGCTGGCGAAGATTGTGGAAAGCGTGAGACTGTGTTTGTGACTCAGAGTTCCACTGACTGAACTTTTGCTGAGCTTCATTATCCAACTCTCGCCGGATGTAGCATATGTATCATGGCTAACTTGACCTGCACGGTAGTTTATGACTAATGACGACGATGGACAAACTACAAGAGAGAGACCCAAGTTTAATAAACTCAAATTATCCTTTAAAAATGACTCGAGTCCCCACTTTCTTTCCCCCAAGGCAGTTGCTCTCAAAGCATTAATTAAGTATGAAACAGTTTCTGAAGGTTTTAATTTCCCAAAAAGGTACAAATGGATCGAAAAGGCATTTATGTGACTATGCATAGAAAAATCTGGAGCAATAAAGGTTGCATTAATTCACAGATAGCCTGTTTCAATGCCAAAATAATTAAACCAAGTCTCCCTTCTGAAGTTACAGAGTTTGTTGTTGAAGCCAAAATACTCCTCCTAGACGTGATTATCTGCGGTGACTGTAACCCCTAAGCGTTATCCAATATTCTGTATTTTCTAAACCTCACAAACCCAAAAGGCCAAGTCCAATCAAACCACCTCTAATCATTACTGTCAGTGACTCCCAGAGGTGGATGTAATGTGTCTCACTCCCTGATAAAGCTTCTGTGTTGCTGGCAGGTCGAAAAAAATAAATAAATAAAAAATATGCCGCAACATCTGTGAAGCTACTTGGGGTCCTAACGTTTCACTCCGCTCGCAGCTAAAGCAAACAAGGGGAAACATATTGGGAAGGAATTAAGGGCAGATTTGAGACAGGCTGTATTGTTAAGCCTTCACCACTGACATGTCTGTTTCAGTCAATGTCTGCAGAAGGCCTGACCTGGCAGCCGCTTTATGGACCGGGCGATCCCAGCCAAGATTTAGCGAGGCACTGATTTGAAAGGTCTGGCAGTTTGAAATATACATCTACAAGGAAGTTGAGTTTTTCGTGGAGACTGTGTGTTTGACATGTGCGTTTGAGAGATTTGCTAAAGGAGACGTACGAGAAAAAAAAAAAAAAAAAAAACTGTGGTCCACTGCACCTCCATCATCTGCACCTCACTCTATCCTCCAATCCAATATCTCATGCAGCCTCTACACACACACACACACACACACACACACACAGGCGCACAGATGCAAATGCACACGCAGACAGACGGACACCCGCTCATTTGTTCATTTGCTAGCTGAAAAAACGAACAGATGACGGCTTCTCCTTTCGGCGTGGTGCCGGCCGCGGTGGCAGTGGCGGTGGTTGGCGGCGGCGCGCTCATCATTCCACAAAACCCCAGCCAGATGTCCCCGAGCCTAGGAGGCAGGTGGGCCGGGGCCCCCCTCTGCCGCACCGCGACAGTGCTGGCAGCTCTTCAAACCTGCTGGGTATAACCTTTAATTCACATGCTTTTCCTGGCACGGCGGGCCGAGGGGCTGCCATCTGCCCGGCCTGTTGTGCTATACAGAGAGAGAGAGAGAGAGAGAAAGAGGAAATGAGAGAGAATGAGTAGTTGTGTGCATGTATGTGTGTGTGGTGTGTGTTATTGTGAGTGGTGGGGTGGCACAGAGATTGACCGAGTTGCCCAGAGGCCACCTCACAGAATATTGTGCTGGTGGTCCATCCGTTTGGTGTAAGACCCGTATGGCCCATATAACACACACACACACACACACACACACACACACACACGCACGTACAAAGGAATTTAAAATATGCCTTGATAATGATTTAGCAGATTATTGCATCAGGCAGCAACACCTTGTGGAGCGAACACATCATTCGTGTCTCCATGCAGATGCTCAGCAGATGCAGATGATTTCACAGTATCGCTCTCGTCTGTTAGCTAGCTCGAACCTTTTATTGCCTTCCAGTACCCTCCATCACGGAGGAAGGGCTGGTCTCTTTGGTTCAGGGAACAGATGTCATTAATAATCCCCGACATAATGGAAAGCCGCTGATCCCTCAGTCATGATACAGTCAACAAACGCGGCAACACTCGCCCCGGAGGTGAGCGGCAGGGAAAAAACGGGGCTGCTCGAGTTGTAAAAACACGGGGAGGAAAAAAAATCATTTCACAATGTTGGGAATTACGGCCAGACTGAATTAACTGATAAGATCAAGGCAGGAGTGGAGAAACACATTGAAAGTGTCTTATCTCTAGATGTGGGGTAAATCTTGAAGAATTGTTTTTTGCAGCATGTTGTAATTTTTATTTTTGTTCATCCGAGTTTTTAAATGACATGAAGTGGTTTGATTTCAGCTAGATCTCAGACATCACTTAGAATGATGCAGTTAAATACAGGTATGAAGGTTAGTTTGTTTTTTGAGGTTTCTGAGTTGGTATCATAGTCATTTTTTGTTATCTATTTCTTTGATTATATAAAAAGTATTTAAAAAAATGTGAAAGGGACTCCTGAGCACACAATTGCATGGAGGACTATGCAAATTATCCAAAAATCCACTTGTGAAAGGAATTAGTTTGACATCAAATAAAAAGTTGCATTCAGGAGAGCGCTCACCTCTGCCAAGGTCCCCTTTCATTCATTCAAACCTAATCCAATATCAAATGAAACATCTTTAATGCACCTGAATCAGCATCTCACCAGCCACTTTAACACAGCTTTTATTCTATCAAGGTCCATGCGTGCATCCCTGAGAAATTAACTTGAAAGACTCCCTGTCTCGCAATGTTAAAGAAAGTGAGAAAACATTTCTGAATCTGCACCAAAACATGATCGGGTCTGGGCAGAGACATGTCCTACATCCACGTTTTGTAGAGATCTGTTTAAGGTTTTTTCAGTAATCATGCATACAAACCAACAAACTCAACAAGGTCAGGTCATTCGCATCGCCTCCTTGGTGGAGGTTTGTACAATCAATTGTTGAACGATGATTCAGTAATGACTGTGAGCATCATCACACATCTCTAATTCAACACTGTGGCACATTGGTGCTTGAATATGCAAATCCACGTCTCGGTCTGATCTCCTGCACAAGACGGTTTAAAGTCAATCTTGTCCCATCCTGACTTTTTTCCGGCTTCAGAGGAAATGGAAGATAAAAAAAAGAAAAGAAAAGGCGAGCGTGTCAGAGGAGCGGAGAGGGGAGGGGGAGAAAAAGAAGACAGGGAGGAAAAATAGAGTGAGTCAGATCCAAGGAATTAAATAAAGAGTAAGAATGATAAAGGCGGGGAGAAAGAGAGGGAGTCAAAGTGGTGATAGATGGCGAGCGATACGCAGCACATGCGAGAGATAATGAACAGAAAGAAAAAACGCCAGAAATAGAAAAAGAGGAAGAAGTGGAGGAAAATGGAGAGAGGAGCGAGAGGGAAAGAGAGAGGTGCCGCAGAGAGGCAGCCACAGGCCTGCTGTGCGGTGCATGGCGGAGGCTCATCATTCAGCTAATTATGATCAGGCTTTTCCCTGCAGGCACAGCAGTGCTGGAAATGGAAAGTCTTTGTTCTCACACACCCCAATGGAAGCGATGGGGCATGGCGCCATGCAGATGAGATGTGTGTACACACACGTACACGGGTATACAGACACACACACAAACACAAGCAAGTGTGCGGCCTCATTAACACTACATGCACGCACTGCGCTTACTCCAACACGTACATTCTTGTATACAGAGTTTAGAACACACACACGCGCGCGCACACACACAATCACCATTCACACCACACTTGTCTCTTAATGCAAGTTGCCAGACGTTTATATGTTTTCCCCCTCACTCACTCACAACCACACACACACACACACACGCACACACACACACACACACACACACACACACACACACACACAAATGAATACAGACTCGAGGGGGACACACACAGACAACCCCACACAAACATAATCAGATTCAGCTTTGGAACATTATAATGATACTATCAATTAAGTTTGCACCTACTGAGCCAAGTTAACCATCTCTATTACAGAACACAGACCTCTTTTAGGAGATAGCAGTGGGGTATTCAATTAGAAAAGTGAAGAAAACAAGATATTAATATCCAACAAACTAACGGCTGAAGCGGTTCTAAAAAGGTAAATTTCGAGTTTCGGTGGCCGAGCCCTGCCTGCAAAACGTAATGTTCCCTGAGCAGACTCGCGGGGTCAAATCTCCATCCAATTTAATCTGTAACGGCAACAGCTACCTGTCAGGATCACGCTGTGAAGTGCACGGCCACTGAGCAGCACTTATTAATTGAAATTTATGGGTATTTCAAACACTTAATCCAAAAAAAAAGGATTTTTTTTTTTTTTTGCGATAATAATAAATAAAGCAAAAGAGAAAGCCTGCCAAGAAATCAGCACTGGACTGAATGCATAAGTGCCCTCCTTTTATTCAAGTGTTGTACAATAGTTTGAGAGGGCTTCATCAAATCTCAAGCACAACTATTCAAACTGTTTCTATATTCAAACTGTTTCTGAGGACAGAAAATTGTTGGTATGCTATAAAAAAAAAATCCCAAATGCAGAATGTAAATGTGGCCGACATGAAATCAGGACATTAACATGTACATTTTCAACTCTCCTTATATCGAGACTTATTCTGTGAAATAAAAGTAAAACACCCTTTATAAGAGCTTAACAGGAGGGAAACAAATTTGCAGAAAATGTCAGAGAAGATTCTTAAATGGAACAGCCTCATTGCCGCGTTATCTCCCTGATGGATTAAAAACCCAACAGTGGATTTTAACAGACCGCTTCCGGCTGTTACCGATTTCAAGAGGAAGATAGACGGGGCCGGAAAAAGGCTGCCTCAAACGTCGGTCAGAGTTGGCGGGGAGGTTTGCTCTTCTACCTGCTGATCGTTGCTCAGATCTCTGCTCATTGTGTGCTCGGGTGCCCACGGTGAGCAGAACCGCTCAAGGACCCTCTCAGACTGAAACCACAGGTGTCTGTCTGAGAGGCTGAGAGTGTGCAAGTGTCGACTGTTGCATAAAACACAAAGCTAAGGAAGTAATTGTGCATCTTCTGTGTGTCTTCAAATGTGTTAAATTACAATATATAGATGATTTGGTATTCATCGCGTACAATACGCAGAATTAGTAAATAAAACAGCTCAGAGAGATGGCTTTAAAGGGGCAATCAACTGATTTTAAGGGTGAGATTCAGCTCAGTCTTCACTGGGAGTGCTAAGCAAATTGTAAATTCTAAAATGTAGCAAGATCTTTGTTCAGTTTGGAAAAAAAGAACCCCCGATGATGTCACAGTGACAGCATGCACGAGTGCTACTAGAGAAAGCCCGGTGCGAGGAAGTAAAAAAGACGTTGGCAGTCTAACGCAGAGACACAACAAAGACGGGAACTGAAGGATACAGATCATTTGGAGCTTGACCGGAGACATTAGCAGAGAAGGAGACAAACCACTTGGACCTATCTTGACTCTGCTTAATCACAGCCGAACCCGGAAACGTGCCAGCCAATCGCGCCGCTGCGATGACACGAGCGCGGTTGAGACTCAAGACAGTTTGAGCCGATTTGATGCAGCCACAGACAGACCTACGCTGGGCATGAAAGATGGAGGACCTCTGAGAACGCTGGCCATTAGCCGCTGTGAAACCACGCACATGCTCAGTGGAAGGGTAACCCGAAGCAGCCCAAAATAACTGCCCACGGTCATCGCCAAGATAGCTACCAATTGGGGAGATAGCCTAAAAGGACCCTGAGATATTAGATCGTCTGAGCCCTTTTCAAAGTGGCATTAGTAAAAACTATCATGAGATTATCTTGTTTTTATATTGTAAGTGCAACTTTAATGGCTCTTTAATCATTTCAGTGAGTCCAGTCTTTATCAGCAACAATTATCGAGGACCACTTTTTTTCAGGATTGCAGTACAGATGGTTAATATTCATGCCTCATAGTCTCAGGTGGTTCACGCACTTCATAAGGAGCTCTATACGCTCCCTGCAGTGCCACGGGCCTTCAGAGCTGGCCGACACATCCCTCGTCTCTGCGAACGCACTCGCCGAGTAAAAAAAAAAAAAAACGACCCATTCTTTCCGACGACAAGTCAACTGGTCCAGCTCGGAAAGAATGATGTAATATTTTAAATTGCCACAAATTAAGTGGGCTGTGTATCTTGTGCCTGTTGCTGGAAAAATTAAGAGGTCTTAAAAAAAAAGAAAAGAAAAAAAAGAGTGTGCAGTGGTGGACCGAGCCAGCGCTGCCACTTTGCCTCCACGCTGCTGATGAAGCAGTGTGCATCACAAATCATCCGAAGGGAAAAAAAAAAGGTGCATATGGGATACATTGGAATAAAATAGGCCAATAGTGAGGGAAATAGCTGGAGGAGAGATGTGATGAACTACATGTTGAACTGTGGAGAGCAGTAACTAGGTCTATACTATACAAAGACTCGGAGGAAGGAAGAAGGAGGACGCAGAGAAATCTTGTCGTACCGCAACTTTACAACAGCGTCATGTCAATCAGCAGGACTGTATTTGCACACTGACGCAGTGGAGTGATGAATGATTGACAGCTTTTGTTTTGCGGATAGTGAATGGATGCATCGTACGGACACAGCTGCAGTCGGTTGCTTGGGAGAGCGGATGAAAAGAAAAAGGGTTCCTCTGGCATTATTACAGATGTTTGCTTCTTTAAAAATCACTGGTGGCCAAGGAAAGGTGAAAAAAAAACTGTTCTGCGGGAATACTGTTGAAGTGCTCCAGTTTTTATCAGTGTCTGGCGAACAGTTACATAAACATGCCCTGTTGTGCTCTGATGCAAAGCGCCACTCCTGTCCATATTTTTTCATGAAGTCTGGCATCGCAGCCCCCCCACTGGCACACACAGAGGATCTCTTGGCATGGCTCTGCACCACTCTCCGTCTCCCCTCTCTTGTTTACAGTACAAACACATCTGCCTTTCACGCATAAGTGGCTCCTCAGAGTTGTGCAGCGGTAAACGATATCCCCCTGCTCCCAGATAGAGGTGTGTGTGCCGTGGAATATTGTCCCCAAAGCTGAGAGGACTTGGCAAAAACACACAGGTTGTTTTAATGAGCTGCTTATCATTGGGTCGCTGCCTGGTGTGTGTGTGTGTGTGTGTGTGTGTGTGTGTATGTGTGTGTGTGTGTGTGTGTGTGTGTGTGTGTTCGTATGCGTGCGTGTTGATCCAATAGACACACTGTCACTCAAATGCAACCAAGACTTTTAATGACGTAGCTTTATCGACTGGGCTGTTTTAAAACCACATTTGTATCATCAGTTTATTCAAGAAACGTCATTCGACACAGTAACGGAAACAAAGTAAATTCATCCCTTGATGAAAGAAATGGACCTTATAATGGCAACAGTAACAATCACATTAAAGTAAGGGTGAGAATGTGTGTTTTTTCCTGTCTCTGTGCATCTCTGAATTTGAAATTATAGCTCTTCATGTGGGCTGCCGTTTTATTATGGGTTGAGAAAATTCCTCTTACTAGCTATAATAAACCATAAAAAAAACAACAGATTTGAGTATTTCAAAATTGCATTGTTAAAAAGCTTAAACCAGGGAAGTTGACCTTCTAGAGACACATGAGTGTCATAGAAGTGTGACTGCAAACAGTGGCCATCTCTTGGTACTGTACCCGGTGAGAACCACCACCGATGTTGATTTCTACCACCTACTAAAAATGGGTCTGACAAGTAATGTGTCTTTCCGCCCTCTTTTTAAACCGGCTAAAATGTGGCTACGACATCAACATGTAATGACACACAAGTTTAGTGTTGGAATTTCAATGATTGGTTCAGTTGGAGGATAAAAGAGAGGCGACGTCACTAGTGTCTCTAAGGTCACTGGTAGGTGAAATGTGGTCTACATCAAGACATAACGTCAACACATTTAATGTTTCATCAAATGAACTTTACAGGCTGCAAGCTGCCACCAAGATGCTTCCAGGACATCATAATATGAGCAGTTTAATACAGTAATGTGAAATAAGATGTTGCGCCGTCTGCTGTAAAGCACATGCCGCGTTGCAGCTTTGGCTACTCAGAACCGGGACCTCCATGGCGAAGTGCACAAGCTGAAGAAATAAATATAAAACGCCTCACTCTACTGAAGTCTGTGTGGTTGTTGTGGCAAAACAGTTAGAGCAGCTGTCCATAAGTTGAGAGGTGTGTAGTTTGATTCCTGACCTGGCCACGGAAATGTGTTATCATAACAAATGCTATGAAGACACGTTTTAGCCGCTTCAATGTGCAAACATTAGCTTAATAATAATAGATAATAGACAGATAGACAGACAGACAGATAGACAGACAGACAGACAGATAATTGGATAGATAGATAGAGATAGAGAGAGAGAGAACGATACTACTTGATTCCACGAGAACCAGGCATTTATTTTCCCATCATTACCGATGCACAGATAGTACACACTCAACACCGGCGCTAACCTTTGTGAAACTTCTTGCTGCCCAGACTCTCATTAGAGCTGAATCAATATGCCACAGAATGGGACACCTCTGAGAGGAATCTTGATGGGGGAAATTATGTGCCATTACCAGGCAAATGCCTTTCGCGTAATTATTACGTGCCGGACGTGGTTACAAGCCATTATATAAATGTCCCATTCACACTGCGCATGCATATTGATGCATCGATTCAATGTGCCCATGCAGATGTATACTTGCAGTGGATTCAGGCTGCTGATGGGCAGGTGATGCTGTATACACTCTTTTTTTATGTCTGTCTTTCTCTATTACATATCTCTTTTGAGCACAGATTAAACAGAAGATTACCGCTGAATGTTTCGCGTCATGCAATGGCGTGAACACAACAGAAACATCAGGATCATCAGCGCCATAATTTAACGGTTGAATATTCAGAGGACTGGAGACCGTACACAGTCAAACCATTGCTGATACTGAGCAGGCCGGGCTGTTTCTGTTTAAATAAAAGATGCTGTTATTTCTAGGAAAGAGACGACTGGGAATACCAGGTCCTGGCCCTGCAAATGCTCCAGTCTGTGTGTTAGTCCAAAATACTGAACTACCAGCTGATAGCAATCTGTGGAACAGATGATCCTCTGGAACATTTCCTCTTTAGTGCATTCTAAAACTACGATTCTCGATCGACTATGAAGTTCAAATTTAGGTCATTGACAGGCTTTTGTCTGAAAGGCTTAGTTTCTGTGTTTACTCAACTCCAACTTCTTGCATTATCCATCAGTATGCGTATGTTTAAATGTATTACCTTGAATGCACTAAAGGGTAACTCCACCAATTTTATAGATTACAGTGTGTTTATAAGTCTCTGCGAGTAGTACTGCATATTTGAAAAAGTAGTAGAAAGCCTTTTGTGGCTCCAGTGGAAGCTGCCTGTGTATCTGATAAACTGCCTCCACTGATGTCACTCAGTGGCTAAACTGCATTGTGAGAAATGTAGGCGCATTGAGGCATGCAGGCAAACAAATATTCAAAATCAATACAGCAGAACTAAAGATATCACCTTTTATACTGCTCATTCTTAAAAATGATCTGGCACCTACATTACCCACAATGCAGTTTAGTGAGTGACAGCAAACAGCAAACGGTGCTGGCAGAGCTGTCCAGAGGCATGTGGAGAACTCCGGACAGCCAAACAGTGCGGCGAGTCCCCAAAAACCCAACTAACCAGATAGTCAGTCAAGTAGCCGACCTCTGAGCCAAGCAGCCCGTCAGCCAGCCAGTGCAGCCGAGTGTCTCCTCCACGGTGCCAGCTCTCTGCCTCCTCCCAGTAGCTACTATGTGGGATTGTTTACAGCTCTTTTTATAGTCCAGTGAATAAGCCCTTATTTTCTCCCAATCTACCCCTGCTGTGAGAGCCAGCCCAGACAGTGGGAAGTAGCCCTGGGAAGTCTTAATTATATTTGGCAATGTGTGCAGAGCCACACACACACACACACACACACACACACACACACGAATGCACAGAAGTGTTAAAACACCATCACTTGCACGTATGCAGAGACACCTGTGAAAGACGGTGCAGTCACAGGTGAGGGACCCACACGGCGCTGAGCGCTTGTCTGCAGTTAACACAAATCATACAATCACACGCGACTAAAGAACAACACACGCGCCACAGTCGCCCTCGCAGAGAAAGCCAGCATGCAGATCCATAAAGGACCTGAGACTCCTCCGCAGCCGCACAGCTCCGCATCAACTCGCCTCCCTCTCAGCCTCAAACATATGTTTAACAAGTACTGCAGCCCATTTGGCTGACTCCCTGCAAGACGTGAGGGGACAGTAAAAGATGATGGGATGCATGACGACCGAATATCTCATCTCCTGATTTGGCTTGTTGCCTTATTCGCATCAACCAAACTGCTTCTACACCGAGATTAGAGTCAGCTCCTGGCACGCTTCAGTTGAATACACCTGATTTTCTTCCACAAAAAGTTTTACACTTATAAATGTTGTTCAAGACAATAAATGCAGTAAATACAATTTGCAAACCATGTACGGCTAATTTAGAGCCTGGCTCTTAGCTGTCGCTAACTCCGTGGCTAACCCACTTTACTTTTATCAGAAGGTGGGTAGCAAGACATGGCTTGGCGTGGGTTTTGAGGAGTTGTAACTTTTATGTACTATAACGTTACTGTAATCTTTATACTCACCGTCACACATGCACTCTCTTTTTCTTTCAGTCTCTCTCGACTCCTCACTTGCCAATGTTATGCACACAACCTACACAATGAGGAGGAGTTTGCTAATTTTATTTTATCTTTAAACTAAGTTTTTTTGAAATTCTGCAGTGCTTAGGCCCCATGGGCAGATGGTCTTGCATGGTCTTGGGTCATTGTGTGACAGCATCCCCAGGTATGGTGGGCTACAGCAGGAATTGACAGCATTGTGTAAACACAAATCTTTTATTATCACCCTATCATCTACTTCAGGAGAAGAAATATATAAAATGTATATTAAAAACCCACAGAAATCTAAGGTCTCTTTCAGGGGAAGCAAGCATTTCTATTTCAGTGTAGGAAGGGGAATTCAATTCAGAGTTGTTTTTTTTTTTTTTTGTATGTGATGCCTGCAAGGACGAAAGTTGATCTACCAGCTCCAGAGGGAGCAACAATGTGCAAGGGGGACACAATTACTAGTTAAGCAGTGCCGGCTGCATCTGTGAATATGAATCTGTTACTTCGGCCGCAGATTAAACCGATTTGTAAGAAGTAGTCTGGGTGTCAGACTCTCGAGCGCGGGTCATGGGGAAATAATGGGAACAGCGGGTGTAATCATTTTGTCTTTTCCTCCAGCCGCAGTTCCAGGGGTCCTCTTAAGTGCACTTTGTGCCCGTGCAACACGTGTGAATGCATTGTAATCCATTCCTTTTTCGCAAAATTCAATTCAGCCTTTCACTGTAACAACATTAAATGAGATGAATAGGCCATCAGTTGTGTCACAGAAAATTTGCAGCGGAGGGCAGAACATGCCAGTTGA
This sequence comes from Sparus aurata, assembly GCF_900880675.1. NCBI lineage: Eukaryota > Metazoa > Chordata > Actinopteri > Spariformes > Sparidae > Sparus > Sparus aurata. The sequence goes on along the minus strand of NC_044189.1, from coordinate 15,838,018 downwards.
AAATTATACCAAACTGAAACTATGCTAGAAGCGGTTTATGTTCTCCCTCTCTGCTTAAGTTCCCTATAGTATGCACTTGTATTATTCTAACAAAGAGGCAAATTCAGAGATTTTTTTTTTTTCATGTTCACAATACGATAGCTGTGGGCCGGGAATAGGATCATAGCTTTGCAAAGAAACCACTGGAGCGCTGCAGGAACCCCTTTATATCTGCGTGTGGTCCTCAGATGTTGTTATAGCAACGTCCTACTCTGTAAATCAGAGTTAACATGATCAACCAAGCTTGATCTGGCCTTCATACTGTTCATGCTTCAATGATAGGTCTTGGGGTAGCGCAGATTGCCGCAAATTTCATGGTAAGTAAGCGGTTATAACAAGCAACGTATTTGATAATTCCTTGAAATTAGCCCCAAATTACCCCAACTGTTACCTTAAAATGTATGTAAAATTACCCAGGTATGGTTTAATAATAGTATTCTGCTATTTTATAAACAATTTTAGTTTAAAACATTAAAAAATGAACAGTTTTGACTATGTGTTGAATACAACTTTGTATTATGTTGCAGAGATATTGCTCGAAGTTAGCATGCTAACCAGCTAGCCCCTAGCCAGTCAAGAGGTGATATTTCGATAACAACAACACCAGCACCGTCACGGTGCTCCGAGCTCCCAGTCCAGGCAGAGGATCACCACTTGCTGCACAGTTAACTGAGCTAACGAGGTGATGTAAGCTACAGTTTACAGCAGTTAATGGTAACTCCGGTGATGTGCTGCCCCCTGTTTATATGGAGTATGAATGTAACAGGTGGTCAATTCTTACATATTGCACCTTTAATAGTTTTCAGGAAATGTACGAACTCCCTCTGTTGATCGTGCCAGTCATTTGTCAGTGAATTGAGGTACTTTTAAGTATTTGCATTTTAACAATTATTTTGTCATTTCGGCTGGTCAGTCCACCCTCTGAACAATTTTCCTAAATGCCTGAATTAGTTTTTAGTTTGCCACCAGGAAATCAAGAATCAAGTCACTAATTTCCCATTTTGAAAGCCTTACTCCTTAACAATGAGCACAAGTCACTTCTCAGCAACACTTCAGTTTAGTGGCCTACTGAGGGGGAGTTCAGCGAAAATCAGCCTGGGTGGAAGTTCCTGAAAAAGCTATTAAAGAAAATTGCTACCCATTAACTGCTTGTTGGAAAATAGCAGAATATTAGTGTTAAATCATGTTGGGGTTTCCAATACATATGTATTAAATAGCTTGGTGATTACACACTACCATGACATGCCTGTGTTAATATGCATGTTGCAGAAGAAATAAACAATGTGGTATTAGTGGCTACTTTCCACACACGGTGTGCTTTCGGCTTAAGGTGGGCACTTTTATATGTGACACTCCATCAACAGGTCACCAAACCACAAAATGGTACTTGTGTTGAATTACTACAGTCATTTTACCTGTTATAAGTCCTACGTCCTTTGAAATAAAGAATATGAATTCCTCTGAAACTCCAGAAACATCTGACGTCTGAATGGCGATGAACTGGCTAAATCCATAAAAGACATCCACGAGAGGCAAAGCGTGAAAACATCCACTGTCCGCTCTGTGTTTCTCTCCTCCACTGCTGTTGCCAGAATTGCCAGTTACCATCAATCAGAGCAACAAAGGGGGTGTATCTGATCGGACATGACACGGTCAGCTGGCAGCTCGGCTATTTTTCCACAAAGTGTATCGCAAGAGCCGGGAAAAAAAGTCAACACTGAAAAAAAAATAATGTGTGGAACATTTGTGTTTGTTTAAAGACCTATACATTTTAAAGACCAAAACACACGATAGTGATTGTCAAGAATTATGTAGCACCCATTTAAAAAGCTTCTGGAGTTCCCTTTAGTAATGCTACACTCTGATTTAATGTGACCGAAGGGAGCAAAGCGCGGGTCATTTCAGGATGCAACAACTCTCTGAGCTTCTAAAGCTGTAACACTGAGCATTACAGCCGCGAGATGTGTTTATGAATTCACTGGACAAGAGCAGAATCTGTTGCCGCTCACAGAACAAAGGGAAGAAAATTGGAAAATATGTTTCGGATCAAATTATGACAAAGGGTGCGCTATTAATTATATGCAGGCCAGGTGACACAACAAAGAAGGTACAGATATATATATATATATATATAAAAAAAACGTCAAACCTGCAAATTAACTGTGCGTGCTGATTAAAATGCACCTCCATATGTTCTGATATTAGATTTGTTTGCAGCTTTTTTTTTTAATCTCTTCATTTATGATCAAGAAAGACATCCACGGGAAAAAGAGAAATAGACTAAAAAGTTGACGACAAGAATAAACGTGAAAGCTGAGAGAGCTGTGTCACAGAGAGGCAGCGGTGTGTTGTGTTCGCGGGGAAAATGGCCGAAAAACACAGACGTGAACAGAAAAACAAAAGGGGAAAACAATAAAAAAAGGAGAGACACTCAAAGGTGAGAGAGCGGGTGAGCATGGAAGGACATGGGTGCGTGGGAGACGGTGGATGGGGGGAGGAGGATGAGCTCACCCCGGGCTCGCGAGTGAGTCAGGGGGCAAGTATGCAGGGGATGCTCCCTGATTCACCCTGGTACTGGCTTGTGTCGAGGCCTGGAATCCATCTGGCTCACCCATATTTTACACTATCTGTGGCTGAGGGAGGAGAGATTGGGTCAGGGCTAGGTGTGTGTGTGTGTGTGTGTACATGGGGGCAGTTAGTGTTAGGACTGAGGGGTGCGGGGGCGGGGTGCTATTCTAAGGAAAGGGAATATGATGGTAAACAGGAGAGTTGACCTGGGAAACTCAGACTGAAGCAGCAACAGACAGACATAAAGATAAAAAAAAAAACTCACCGTCCTGTCTTAATAAGTCACAGGTGGCACACACACACGCACACACACACTAAGTCTATTTAGACACCAAGTCAGCACCTGTAAATGATTTGAAGGGGACCCCTTTTGCTCTTACTTCCTCTCCGGTCAAGGTGATGGAATGATGAGGACAAGGTGTGAGGAAGGCCATTCTTCAGCTCATGCATGTCTGTAGCTGGGGAGGTGAGATTGGACATGTTAAATCATAAAACGCCGGGTGACTTGGACAAAGTGATTTATGAAACTCGCGCAGTTTTGTTTTTGTCTTTGGGAAGGGTGTAACAGTGACAGTGAAACCAAACTGTGAGTTGGTTTGGAGGAAAATATTTCGAATCCCACATGCTTGCTGAGCTGCAATGAGCAGTTTTGGTGCCAAATATAAAGCATGATTAACATAAGGTTACAGGTTTAGGAGTTGTTGGAAACCACCTAAGACTTCTGGATGATCTCTTAAAGGTCTAGTCTGTAAGTAAATTGACTTTTGACTCTCATTCCCAAGTGTTGTGTCTGGGATGTTTTGGGATTGTAGGGGTTGGAAAACCCAAAGAGTTGGGAATGAGACCCAACAAACAACTACAAATTGGACCAATAAAGAGCTCCAATTTAAAAATTTTAAAACAATCCTATTTAAAACAGTAATATTCAGCCTTATGAAATGTACTGTAAATTCCTACACACACACACAAGATATTTCTTCATACGCATGGAAGAAGCGATGTTGATTGCTAGCAACTATGTAGAACAAAAACCAGCTGAAGCTAAAAGACATTTTCTTTTTGTACATTGTTATATCTACCCTTTTGTACTGCTTTCCCCATCTGTTTTTGCGGTACGCTGTTTGCTGCGCAGCTGTCTCAGATTTCACTATTTGCAAATTGAATCTGTCCTGAAACAGGTAATTTATATGTATTCACCTGAATCTGGAGGATTAATGTTTGTTGTTTTGTTCTGGTTGTTTTTGTCAATTGACAATCCTACCGTTTGGATACCAATTTATTAAAATTGTCATACAATAATGTGCACGTAAACAAAAGCTATTTTTAATTAAGAGCTGTCAAAACCCACATTTTCCAATTTAATGACATTCATGTTTGTTTGTCATCTGATATTGATTTGTATTGTTTATGTGGGCTGACAACCGATAGAAAGAGATGTATTCACCCCTTTTTCAAGTGAGCCAGATGAGTTTCATACCATATAAATAATGGAAACCATCGCCTGCTGGAAGAAAAAATATGGGTTGAGTCTGAAAATCAAAGCAAATTTGATTTGCAGTGGACTGTAACTTTCCTCGGAGGCTTTCAGATACAAACATTTATTATCAGATTCTGGAATAACTAATATTTATACAAACACATTACTTGCCCCTAACATGATGTCAAATTGGGATTCAGGAGCAGTCAGAGTCTGTCGAGGGCTCGTTATAGAAGCCAGCTGCCTTACGCTTGGTAGGGTGACAATAAAGATGAGTACAGTGGTCGGGAGTAAACCCAGCAGTTTCCATACTGTAGTCTTAACAGCTGAAAGAAGACACATCCAAACATCCGGTGTGTGAGCCTGCATATGTGAGCGTGATCAACAATTCTGTGGTGGCAGACGGGCTGAGGTCAGGCGGGGCGGAATCGTCTGAGGTGTGGAGAAAAAGCACATGATCGGCTCAACGGCCAGCCATTGGGGGGTGTGTGTGTGTGTGTATGTGACACCTATCTGTACCGGACCTGTTTTTAATGATGGGATTATGGTACACACACCTGTGGCCTTCTCATTATTTACACACACACACACACACATGCAAAGACAAACACACACACGCACACGCACACACACACACACACACACACACAACGCCCTCTGATGTGTATTATATTTAGTGATCAAAGCCGTTGTGGTTTAAGAGTTGTCCTTCACAAAGGTATTGGTATTAGGCCTGTCTGTGTAAATGCCACTTCAGCCCAAAGGCCTGTCAGCTCGTTGTCTCCTTCTCTTTCACTCACTCAAAAGGTGTGTGTGTTACTGTGTGTGTGTGTGTGTGTGACTCTCTGTGTGTTTTTAGGGGAGGATATTTAGAAGTCAAATGCAAATATCGCAGGAAGTTTTTTTTTCCCTCTCCTTTAGTGAGTGGACACCTGTGTAAACTGCCATGTCACTCGCTGTGCCGCTGTGTGTGCAGACAGCCCAGACAGCCGCCTGTCAGGTGATGTTGATTCTGTGATAACTTCAAGCTCTTGGTACACACTGACTTCAAGGCACATCGTGATGAGGGAAGCAGCTTTGTAGAGTTTAGCTCTATTGGGCCCCCACGTGTCCCAACAGTGATATTTCTGAATATATGACCTCTAAAGGATGACAATAAACTCTTGATGCTGTTGTGCTAATTTGTATCCACTGGATTGGTGTTTGTTGGTCGCTGCATCAGTTGAAAGTATCAAAAAAGGTAATTGTGAGTGCTGTTTTGAGGTAATGGAATGGAAGAAAAATTGATTACAGGATTACAAGTCTGACACAATCACGCCTAGGGATAGGGTGTCCCGACCATTGTTGAGACAGAGGGGTAGTGTGAAGTGTTAGGCCTACGAGGCCCACCAAACAGAGGTTATTTAGAGGCACACTTTAAATATTGCATTCTCCCCATTGGATGGCACATGATCCCCAAAATGTTACTTGGTACTGCTCCTCTAATATCAGTGCAGGTCAGTAGCACAGGTTGCTAATGTTAGCCTATAAAGCAGAGCTTGTGGCCAGGTAATGAAACAGTCTTCTTTTTTATTTGATGACTTCCTTCAGTGAAAAGCAAACGTCCGTGCTTTTCTGTCCCCATTAGATATATGGCAAATGGCCACAGCTGAAGACAACATGTTGGAAATGTCTGATCGGTGTCTTTATAGAAACACCACTGATGACAACTGATGATGGATGTGGATCTTGAAGGGGTTGTCTCCTTTCATGGGGGAGATTTCAACCACTATCCCTTGTTATTCTGTTCAGGGGGCACTTGAAAATGGGTAGGGGTAAAAATTAGATATGGGAGCCTTTGTGTCCAGTTCTTTCTGTTCCAGTCTGTATCCATTATCGTCCATTCATGCAGTCAATACAAAAAGCCCACTGATGAACACACAAAACTTTTTTGACTCTCAATGTCAGCATGTCAAAGTGCTTATAATGACAATGCAGATCTTTAGCAGGCATGATAATCATCATGTTCGCCATCTTAGCTTAGTGCGTACACTAGCTAACATTTGTTATTGGCAGGAAAGACAAAGATTGTTTGACTTGATGATGGGGATCGAGGTAACACTGAGGGATCACCAGAGTCATTACAAGTCCTCCAAAGGGGAATATGGACATTTGCACCACGTCTCATGGCAATCCATCTAATAGTATCAAGACAGTTCAGTCAACAACATGAATATCAGCCTAATGGGGGTCAAGGGACCATGAACGTCTTTAGATGTTATCCTCTTGGGACCTTGAATGTCTGCCAAAATGTATTGAGTACTAAAAAAATCGGTCTACTTCATCTACATAGCAAATATACAGGTCTGATTAAAAAGGCCTTCAAAAAGCAAAATTACAGCACAAAAATGACAGAATATCAAAGCCTAATGGCAGAGCATATGTTATAGTAAATTCAGCATCTGGCGGCCTTGGGAATACCTTTGAACACTGACCATTGCACGTTGTCTTACTACCCTTTGACAGAGGACATTCTGGTGTCAAATATCTAGAATGACAGAGGTGCAGAGATAAAAAAAAAAAATAAAAAAAAATGAAACAAGAGGAACATTCTCTCTGAAAGGAACTCTTTCTTCCTTTAAAGTCCCTCTGACTGAATGATATCTGCCCTGACCTGTAGTGACCTCTTGCTTAAGGGGACAGGGACGAGAGAGTGGACAGTAGTGTGCAGATAGAGAGGGCAGTGTGTGCATTTGTGGCACACAGAAAGAAGAAAAGAAAGACTGCGCGCGCGCGTGTGTGTGTGTGTGTGTGTGTGTGTGTGTGCCTGATCTAATTTTTGCCCCTGGGGTATGAGTCCCGTGGCTCTGACTCTTCTAAATCAAAGACAGTGCACAACCAGGATCTCTGAAACACCCTTTTGCCACCTTGAAAATGAGACTCTCTGTCTTTCCATTGCTCCATCTAAAATTGCCACAGTCCCCAAAGAAATAACTCTATGGGGAGTCCTCGATCACAAATCAAAATGGACCAACACTCGCAGAAAGACACCGACTGTGCACATGTCCCCTGAAACACTGAGACCACGTTCTGGCTCGTTAGCACTGTGTCATGTGATAGCTGTTCGGGTTTGTTTCACCCACAAAGAGGGAACAAGCGAACACGATGGAGAGGTGAACAGAAAAGATTGATGGCCACCGTCTTTTCGGACCATGCATCATCTGCCATTGTCGTTGTTGCCAAAACACAGACGCCGCTGCCTCAGCCCGTTAAAATGTCACCGCTAATGATGTGGGTTACGCCGCTAATGTAACTAATGTGTCGGTCCTATGGGGTTTGGTATCCTGCCCAGGTCAACCTCCTGTCTGTAAAAACGTGAAGACGGAACAATGGCTAATTGTTCATCATCTTCTTTTAGGGCTAGGTTTAGAGAGTGAAAAAAACCCCAATACTGCTGAAATGTCTTTTAGCGTAAAAGGCCGTTTACACCAAGACTGATCACTGCAACAATCATTATAATGATAACCCTAACCCTCCTTTTATAAAATCATCTTTTGAAGACTAAGTTTATTCATATTTCAACAGCAGTTATAATAGTGAGAGACAAAGAGGACATCTGTACAGACAAAGCAAACTTCAGAGACGTCTGTCTCAGGTTAAGAGACGTTTTCTTAAATACGTAATATGCAGCCTAATATATGTTGTAGAAGCATTTGATTAATTTAATAAGTTGTAAAGAATTGCCAAGAATTAGTTAATAGACTACGTCATCTAAAGAGTTTCCTAAAAGCCATTGATTAGCTTACATAAAAGATGCAGGCTACAGTAAGAAACCTATGTTAAAGGCATCCTTGCAACATTATTTTGTTTGAAAAAAGTCCAGAAAATTTAAAAGGTGCAATAAGGTAGACTTTTAGTTGAAAACATTAGAACATGTATGAAAATAATCAACAGAATGTGAACAAAAAGCTCATATGCTAGTGATGTAAAGACCAACATTTCCTGTGCGACCAGTGCAGGCCGCTAGCTGCAGCGCTAACTGAGCTAACCAGCTAATGGCAGATACAAGCCGTTTTTAGACAGGGCACCAAGCCGCCAATTTGCCTGTCCTTTTGGCAGCTCGGTCCGCGGTTTTTGACAGAGGCCGGTAAATTGGGGGTCTGTTTTAGTCCGCCGATTTTCCGCTTCGGAGGGTACACTTATTTCCCGCTTGCCTGCTATCTAAAAACGCGGCGACAATGTGCCGGCCTCTGCGTGAGGTGGGCGGAGGTGTCGATTACCTGCACTGTTGTGCGACCCACAGCCGGGGAGTTTTAAAGCCAGGAAACAGCTGATCACGGCAGTCAGTCCATCATCTCATCCGCGAACATTAAGATGAGCAACTGGACAGCCGTTGAGATCCAGGAGATGCTAGCGTCTCCTCTGTCTCTGTAGCTGTTTGGTTGTGTTAGCTTGTTGTTGTGTCGGCAAGCTAAGGACGGTCGCTACTTTCAAATTAAAAGCCCCCGGCTAAGTTCGCAGTTCTAAACTCCAATGGGGTGTAAAGCTCTTATTTTGAAGACAAATTCGTTGTCATTGTTCACAGCCTAACTTCGAGCTTCACGTCACGTCACATGTTTACGCCTACTTCAGAGGCGGCTTTTGGAAAAGGAGGAATATTACGCCTCCGTTTTAGAAAGACAGGCCGGCACATTGCCGTCCTTACCTTGGAGCAAATGTGCCGCCTTTTCTATCTAAAAAGGGCTACTGTTAGCAGCAGTTACTCGAGTGACATGCTGACCCCTATTTGTTATGAGTATGAATTCGACAGGTGGCAATTTCTTACATATCACACCTTTAAAACAATTGGCGTCCGTGTGAATTCAATTTGAATTTGATTGGCTGTCGGTGTTCCTGTTGTTCCATAACTCTGAAAGTGATCCCAATTACATTTTTCACCACAGCTGTTGCCATTAAAGTTGTGATCTGGACTCCTCCATCCACTTGAGTAAGTCTTCTGAATGAACTATAGTTATGTTTATACTTATCGGTCTCTGCAACATTGGTTTATTGGTCAAGATGACATGATACCTGCTCAGCACCAAACAACAAATTGACAAAGTTAGTGACCAGCTGCTGAATGTAGCGGAGCATTTAGCAGCTAAAGGGCCCGACAATTCTCTCAGGGGTGGGTTGAGAACAAAAAAAGAGCTAAAAGAGAGAGCACACTGGAGACCCATTTGTAACACATAGGCCATATTAACTTTATAAGGTGATAATATGTCAATATTCTGTTTACATTTCATTCTGCTGCCTTTAAAATTACCAATGCAAAAGCAAACAGTGAAATTAAATCGCTTTTAATCAGAAAACAAGTAAGGCGAACCCTCTATCGCTCAAATGCTTAAGCTACTTAACTTTGTCTTATAAAACTGAGCAGCGACTGAAGTGCCTGATGGTTGGGAAACAATCAAGTGAGCCACTGTGCTACTTGAATGCACCCCTCAGTGCCTGCCTACTCTCTGGAAGAGTGACTCACAGAGAGAGGAGGAGGAGGAAGGGGAGCTGAGATCCATTCCAGTAGAAACCATAGAGAACCAAAAGAACCAGGAGACAACCTGTTTGTGTTATTCCCTCAGGTAATCCCACGCTCACTAGTGCATGGCCAAGCAGACCATTGTGAGAAGCGCAGCAGCTCGACTGCGTCTCCTCGAAAGCTTCCCTGTGCTCGCGTTTGTTGGTCTTCTTTTTAAGTCTTTAAGTCAAGACACTGTGAGGGAAGGGTTGCTCGTCTTTTCCTGATGATTTAAACGTAGCTGTCTGTGTCGCTCATCTGAACAGACGAGCCTGGGCCAAGCTTGGCACCTGCCACTGAGGCTTATTTACTGAGATTCAGCTCAGAAATCTCTGATGCACGCTGCAGCTTTTGTTGGCGCGGTGAACCACACTTGAAAGGCAAAACAAACGCATGCCCAAAACAATCAGCCTTAGAGAATCCAACAGGAGTACCCGATGCTTATTAGCGTAATGTGCTAAGAGAGCCCTCAGCGCTCCGCTTCTCTGTTTAACTGATGTGTACGAGAGGCTCGATTCTCAGGTGAGTCAGGCTCAAGTGGGTCCGACTTGGATGGTTTACTCAGGGTGTCGAGTCTCCTGGGAACTGAGGGATAGGATGTCAGCTGCTGCTTCCTGCTTGAGCCAGTAACAGGAACTGGCTGAATTCCAGTGTGTTCCGGTGTGTGTGTGTGTGTGTGTGTGTTTGTGTGCATGCGCGTGTGTGTGTTGTCAGACAGAGGACTGGGCAACGAGCCCAGGTACAGCAGAGCCCAGGTGTTCCTCTATGAAGAACACAATGAGCGTGTGCAAACATGGAGGGACAGACAGGCAAATGGAGAGGGATTGGTATCAGAGAGCGCACCTGTTGAGCACCTGCCCTATCCGCTCGTGACACACTGATCACGGATGCAGCGAGTGAACGCCCACACGCACAAATCCAGAGCTTGCACACACACAGACACACACACATTTCCTTCAAATCACTGAAAACACAACGCGTCAAAGACAGACCCGTGATGCCTTCTAGCTTTGTCTCTCAGACCTCTAACTACTTTGGAGTCTTTGCAACTTTGCTGTCACTTTCCCCCTGCCCTCCCCGCCTTCCTCCGCCCTCCCGCTGAGTTCCTCGGTCTCTGTGTCATTAGGCAGCGCATCAGGGATTAAGGCGGCGATGGGAGGATGTGATTCGCAGCAGAATCCGCTAAGTCTGGCATTACCACACACCTCACAAAGCACAGGGGAGTTTCTAATCCACCGCACAGCGCAATCCTGCTAATGCATTCACATCAGACGCACAGGAAACAGAGGTCGGCGGAGAATTAAACGCCAAAGTATTACTGTCAAGTCTCGGCGTTGACACGGTCATGTTTGTTTCTCTCATGCAGTCTGGTACGAGCGTCGGGTAGGAAGATCATCTGAAGGACAGAGACGCAAATGCACAACATTTCTACATTGCGTGCGACGTCAAGAATAATAGAGCAATTAGAGGTTATGAGTTACAGCTTTAAAATACGTGTCCTTCCAAAACTGTAGCTCAGTTCTTCATTACGATCCTCTGATTCGGGATGTATGCAAGTCCCCTACATGATACCACTCTACATATTTCATTCTTTAAGCAGTGCTGCAGAAACAGTGAAATGAATCCAATAAAGTGGCAAATCAACGAGGGGGGGTGGAGGGTGTGGGAGTAGAAAAAGGGAGTAGACATTATGTGCGAGACTAGCAGTAGTACTTTGTGACATGCATCATCAGTCCTGTCTTCTCACTATATCTCCCTAATGGGAGCACAGCAGCGTGTGTTTTTGCGCATGTGTGTGTGTGTGAGAGAGAGAGAGAGAGAGTGAGCGATGAGTCTCCCTGTCAGAGAGACTTGTAGAGAGTGTGTGTGTGTGTGTGTGAGTGTGTGGTGTGTGTGTGAGATAGAGATAGGGACTAAATGAGCTCCTGGCGGGACTGACCCTCCTCACTTCTCACCGGTCCGTCAGAGAGACTGAGCGCTCCAGTGGAGCATGGCCACAGGCACGGTGCTGAATACTGAGAATACATACACACACATAGATGAACACACTCAGGAAAAAGGCAGCTGCACAAGCCCCTCAGTATGCTCACACACACACACACACACACACACACACACACACACACACACACACAAAATGGCACCAAAACAGAGGTAAACGCCATCTTAGAAGCTAAACAGAAAAAAATGCTCAGGTCAGTGAGCCTCTCTGTTCACATGACGTCATGGCGCTGAGAGAAAAACGTGACAAAATGCATGTGTTTGTTTATGTCTAAAGCAAATACCACGAGAGCCAAGCATGCTCCAAAATGTGCAGTGTCGGGTTCACCAGCGGTCATAATCATGATTCATGCCGTACATGTATGAGAGCGTTTCCTACCGCCTGAAGCGTGGGAAAGTGAAGCGAACATTACATATTGTGTGCAAGCGTGTGTGTTGTTGCATATGCAAGTTTGGGTCTAAGTGTAATTACTCTTGGTGACACACCTCACACGACTAATGAGCTGGATTTGGGCGCACGGCGTCTGGCTCATTTGTCACAGGATGGTAGGTAAAGCTTCAGCGCCTCGGCTGCTAAGGTCGAGCTAAACGCTCATACAGCGCTGCTGCCTGATTAATTTCATCTGTTTGACTTGCAAGGCGCAGAAGTCAGGGAAACGGTGTCAATTAGCAGAGATGTGTCATGTGACATGTACTGATGTCATACCTTTTGTCGCCAACTGTGTTTACATCGACCCCAGTATTAGTTGAAAATAACCCAGTCAGAATAAAAATGCATCATGTAACTACCTGAGCTAGAAGAAACTGCCCTGATATGAGCAAGTCTAACACAGTTACTGTATTTGTACAATAATTTTGCCCTCTGTTCAATGTACAATCAATAATTCCAGACAAGCCATAATGTACAATATTTTTAGCATTTTGTGACACATATTATTGGTTTTAGTCAACACTGTCACCTTTTTGATTCATTTCCTGACATCAGGAGAGCAGAATAAGGATCCTACATCTATGTTACCTCCGCATGAGCTAATAGATAGATAGATAGATAGATAGATAGATAGATAGATAGATAGATAGATAGATAGATAGATAGATAGATAGATAGATAGATAGATAGATAGATAGATAGATAGATAGATAGATAGATAGATAGATCTCTCCGCTGCTTCTCTTGGGGGTGAAGTTTGAACTTTCTCAGTAGAGGTTCTTATACAACTCAAATCGAGTTGTATAACAGTGAACAGTGAGTTTATTCAATTAGCTCATTTGATGGTCTTAACTGTTCTCATGCAGAATGAACAGGCTTCCAGTCACGCTGTCATGTAATCTAATTTTGGTGATGGTCAAACTGTCTGTTTCCCCGAGGGGCAGAAAAGTGGTGAATGTGAAATGTAAAAGCGATTTCTCTTTTTCCTTTTAACCTACAGATATGCGCAAGATAAGCACGAATCCCACGGAAGCAGTATTACTTACAACAATACCTGAAATATTCTCTTATACAATTGGGTCGTCTGTCATCCTTTTCACCCAGAAGGCATTTCTTTGAAAGGCTCTCCCAAATGTTATTCAAATAAATTGTTGCTTTATCAATCGCATATGCAAAATGTACAAGAACCGTGCGTGAAATTGATTATATTATTGCATTCCAAAAATAATAAAATAACAACATTAAATGCTTGAGGCCTTCAATCCAGTCAGTTTACTTAGCATCCATGAAAGCATTTACGTTGGAATCTCCGATCAGAATGTTTTCAATGTGGTTGAGGGAATATTGTCCACGTTACCGCTGCTATCGCTACGAATTAACTCTGCAGTGTGTGTCCTGAGCCCCGAGCGACGACGACTGTCTCTGACCTGCTGTAAAATCTCACTGAGGGGAATCCTTTGTCAACACGCTGGAGGTTACACTTGTTGACACACGAGCAGCGTGGCTCTTATTAAGGGGAAGGACATGACACGTGGGCCAAGAGACATAACTGTAGCCAATACAATTTAATAACCCATTACTGATGGAGCACCGTTGTTTATAGCTTGGCATTGAGGCGATCCACACTAAATAATGGCAAGCCTACACCCCGTAAAAGTAAATCGACACTAGCATTTTTTTATTCATTAACTTTTAAGACTCAAGGTAACGACTACACCTGCGTTTAACAGCTAAATAGAAACCTCCGGGGATGAAGAAGAATAAAACATTACTGGTAGTTAAGATAATGTCAAGGTGTAATTTAAATATGCGCTGCCTGATCGGCCGCCATTGTGTTTTTCAATGCTACCCTGCTCTACATTATTTCACATTTGCTGGCACAGGGATAGCTTTGCAACACAAATGGACCAACATCTGACATGCACGTGAGAAGAACCGCTGCTGCTGACAGAGCTGCCACGATCGGTTAATTATCCATCAGTTAGTTATGGATAACAAATCAAAGAAAATTAGTTGGCAACTAGTGGTTTGGACTGGGAGCCTGGGGGAGTGTTTGGCTGTCATCCGCTCATTCCCTGCCCCCTTTCCGAGGGAAATGCATTTTCGGACACTACTAAGACGCCGTTAATTACTTCACTGCTTCGCTCCCTCTCTGCAACCTCCATGCATTGGTCTGCAGCGCAGTTGATGATGGTAAATATTGCTTGGCTAGTGACCATCGGTTATACTCTACTTTTCACGATGAATCGTGGGATACTTTGAGTCCACTATATAGGGTATAATAATTCCCACTAGACATTCGGACAGAACTTCAATATGGCATGGTCACCATGTAGTGCACTATATAGGGAGTAGTGGGTGATTTCGGACACAGTCTTAGTGTTCACCTGGGCTAGCTGGTTAGCATGCTAACTTCGGCAGATATCGGTGCGTAGACGTCAAATCTAGTATTTCTTTGCATTAACTTCATTGATCATTTTTGTAAACTTTTGACTTTTCTCAGCTACATTTCTTACATGTTGCTCCTTAAAGAGTTAAAACCAAGAAATTCATACAACATTAAATTTTTTATGTCATGAAGGCCCAAATCCGAACACATCAGCATTCATTCAAATGAATTCATCAAAAGGACCTTTAATCTTCGATGCATAGTCATATATTCTTTATAAAGATACATGGTTTTAAAAGCAATTGCACAAAAGAAATACAAGAGAATAATTCGTAAACATCACACATCCAGTGACTGAATCATGATGGCAAAGCAAACTGTAGAAAAGCCAGTTCAACAACAGCACGGACCATCGCAGTGTTGTGAAGTAAAGCTTGCATCTCATCTTGCCATGGGTCTGACTAAATGTGCTGCCGGATCCTTTTTCATTGTGCTGATGTCAGAGCTCTTCTAGGTGGTAATGGCAACCTTTAGATAACAGGTGTCATGTATGAAGGTCTTTTAGGCCGGGGCTATCTATTGTTACACATGCGTGTGACTCACTCAGTGGTGGAGGAGGGGGGCCTCGATGCACCAAGGCCAGATAAAAGCCACTGGGTGGGGGTTATGGGTGCCCGTTTATCATAATGGTTTCTTGGATATGTAGTCTTTTGACTAGAGGTCGGGGGGGTCATGGGAGAAAATAGGGGGAGAAAAGGTAGAAACTGAAACCTCAAAATCTCTCAGATTTCGAAAAAAAAAAAAAAAAAAACATGTCACAAATCACAACCGAGGAAAGACACAAGACCTGGATTTGTTACATTTTGCTTTTGGTCATTTTGGCCATTTCGATTAATCGTACAGCCCTTGTCGCAACACGCGCTTTTGTGTTTGGCACTGACCTTTTCTGCCTTGCGTTAATGTAAAAAAAGTCATATACAAAACATGCATCAGTTGTCGTTTAGATAAAAAGTATTGCTACTGCTGGTTAGAACTGAGGCGTGCTGCGAAAAACATAGAAGAAAAAGTATAAGATGAAAAGATTGTTGCAATTTCATGCAAAAAAAGAAAGTAAATGGACATAAAAAAAAAAGCCCCTGCCTGCTAACACGGAGGCTCAGTGGAAACAGTGGAAGCACTTGGACTGTAATGGTTAACGGAAGGTCAGTCCTTTAAGATTTAAGCAGCAGGCTTTGACAATCCTTCATATTCCTTTCACTAGAGTGACATCACAACAATACATACATTTCACAAAAGGAAAAAATGATCAAGGCGCTCCTTATGAAAAAACATACAGGCCCACCTATATTCAGTCATCATTCATCTCTGTAATTTCCATTCAAATGAAAGCAAAGGATCATATTTGTAATGCTAATCCTGTGGACGTCTGTCTCAGCGCTGTATGTGCGGCAGGCACAATGTGTTGCTCTGTATTCTGCACACATGTTCAATCAGGACGGGGGCTTTGTGGATTCTAATCTCACACTTTGTGATCTCCAGATATCCAGGAGGAGAGGCTTGTGCACTGGAATGTGAGCCGAGTGTTTGTCTCGAAGTGACGAGAGGTTCAGCGGGAGATTTACATTTTTCTATTAGTGGAGACAACAGTGGGACGTGACTCCGCAGAATACGATTAACGGAGCTCGGTCACGACTGTAATTTGGGAGGCTTGTGTAAAAAGAGGCTCATTTGCCTCACTGAATGTAAATTTTATTCGCCAGGAGGTTTTACAAGAGGTCACCGACTTGTTTACGGGAACGGGGGATCAAAGCTACACTCTCAGATTCGTGCTCAGAGAAATAAAAAACTTAAACATTTAAAGCAGCTACAAGGAACTTTCCTTTTCTAGTTGATTCTGGCAACCGCTGTGGACAAAAGGTATAAGAGCACTCCTGGTAAGATCTTGATTTAGTTGGTGCATGCATATGCGTTAATGGCTGGTGAAAAGAAAGATGCATGCTGATGTATCTATTTGTGGCTTGACAACTGTATGAAGTTGGTGAAACAAAGTTAACATTGTTTTACCAAAGTTTATAGACAGAGGTTACAGGTAAACCAACAACTGACTAGGTTGCTTGGTAATAGTAATAATGTTTAAGGTCATGTAGAATAATCATTTTAAAAAAACAAAAAACAATAAATCTTGTTGAAAGGTGCAGAATAAATGTATCTCTTTGTCTCCAAAACATTATCATGACTTTGAATTGATAATTTTAAAATGTTTGTCAGGTCCAAAATGATTGTTCTGTTTATCTCTTACAACTTTTTTATTTATTTTTTTTATCACAAGGTATCTCTGTTTTGTCAGCTATCAACAGTCCTTGTAGCTGCCAGTTTGTGAAAAAAAAAAAATGGCTGACTGTGCACCCAGCATAGTGTTGATGTTGGCTAGCTGGCATTAGCATTTCAACATTTGCTAGGCAGCGTTAGTTAGTGTTATTGTTTGCTAGCTTCCGTTAGCATATCAACATCTGCTCAGCAGCGCTGGTGACGTTAACATTTGCTAGCAACATTGGCTAGTGCAACAAACAGGCAAACCAGTTGAGGGGGCGGAGCATTTGAACAACAGCGGTGTTGTGACGAGAATGCAATGGAACTGGGGTAGCTAGAATGTGGCTGAATGTTACCAAGAACACATTCAAGCTAAACCTAAAGATCTTAACATTCCCTATGAATGTTATTTCTGTCAAATACTAAGCCAACAGCAAGATATGGCTTGGTCAAGGGCAACAACATTGTCCTACACTTTACAGGCAATACAAAGGTATCTGCTGCCTACCGCCAAACTAGAGAGCAGCTCTTTTCCTCAGGCTGCGAGACTCCTCACTTCATCCTCAGCACTCCAGCATTAGAACCAACTTTAATTTTTGGGGATGATCTCATTTGTTTACATAGGTCACCCGGAGGCATCAGCATTTACTTGAGGCTGATTCATAACCAGTTGAATTCTCCTTGTAGAATGTTTAAGTGTCAGTATGATGATGATTACGGTTTCATCCCATGTCGAAAAATTTGAGGGAAGGAAGAACTTAACTGTCTAATTTTAATGTTTAGTTATAAAACAATGCAGATGTCAAAAACAGCCTGAAACATGAGTCATCTGATGCATTGTGTCATTTCCCCTGAAGAGGCAGCTCATCACCACTGTGCCACCGTAACAGTGTGTAAACAAGGCTGACAGACTGTGTCCTCCACTCCCACAGCTCTGCATGTTTTGAGGGCTATATATAATGTCCATTAAGACAAAGTAATCTGACTCCATGTCCTCACTCTGAATCCGCTTCTCAATCTTGTGCGTTTAGTGTAGGGACACACTGTCGGTTCTCTTTGCTCATTTTTAATCCACATCCACATCCAGGTTGATCTCGGTGCTCAGGTTGAGGTAGAAGAAGGCGTAGACGCAGAGGACGAAGAAGAGGATCGCCGCGATGACCAGGAACGCATCCTGAGAAAAAAAAAAATCTGTGTTTAATGAAAGAATAAACAACTATTTATACATCTGTATGATCCCTTGTCTGTCTTCACGCACAGGAGCAGCTCTACTTTGTTTGAACGTGTTTGCAAGGCTGTGTAATTATTGTGCTTACCTATCAGAGCTGTTACGTCTATATTTGCCAAGTCCCTAATGTCTTTCTTTTCATCTAAATTCGCTGCATTCCTAATGGACTTCATACCAGTCTGACTTTGCATGCAAGAACATACTGTTTATTGGCTTGTTTTGAAAAGTAAAAAACAATATAAAATATTTAAACAGCGGTTCGTGAATGTGCTTTAAAAGACTAATGTAATTATAGGACCGTCAATCATCACACTTTCATATCAGCCGTTTATGTAAAAAACCTGTTTTTTTTCAAAGATGTAAACTGTTCAAATAAAATTAAGACAGGCTGACGTGGCTTGTTCTTAAGGGTACAGCTTTCTTTTGCATCTGTTTACGGTCGCTTATTTTTATTAGCACTACTCTGCACTTTAATTCTTCAGTTGCTGCAGTGAGACCAATCGAGCCTTCTTTAATCAAATCCTAACATTATAATAGATTTTTTGCAAATTGTACATTTGACATGAAAACCAATGAGCGACCGCTACATTTGAGATTTGTTTACAGCCTTGGAGAATAAGTTATTGCTGATGAATGGCCAAAACAGACAAACAGATGTGTTTTTTCAAATTTGTGACAGCCGATAACATCCATTTGAGGAGTTAATCATTTGACGCAGTGAGGTTAGCGATCGAAAACTCAACACCTGAGCGGACACATTAATCCCCAGCCCTCCAGGGGGCGATCAAGACGTCTTGGCTCCACTCCAGACGAGCCGTCATCTGTTAATCCAGTTTATTTATCTTTATAAACATACATCAATAGCTCCGCCCCTTTGCCCAGTTTTGGGATTAGCCAAAATGGTGACCAAACTGACCCTCACAATGGATCTTCACAGAGCACATCCAAAAAAAGTAAATGTATTAAAACAATTTACAGTCTGCCAATTTCAGAAAGCAACCAGAGCACTACAATCTATCTGCCATCCGTCTCCACAGTTCTGCTGCCATTTCTCCTGAGAAGTTAAACTTTCTTCAACAAAATGACCTATTTTTTTTCTTTTTTAGATTGTCTATTGGTTAATTGTCAAACAAATTGAGGCTTTCCAGAGGAGTGGCATTCAACTTGAAAATGGGAGTTTGGAGCGCTCGTTCATTATGTGGCGCTCACTCGATTACAATCTTCATCAGCTGGAGTTTCATTAGGGCCACTCAGAGTATTGAACAATGCCAGTTATTCTTTATCAAGAGAACTCATTAGCAGCAAACTTTCTAATCAACACTTGGAGGGCTTGGAGGGCTTTAAAAGAGAGCCGAGCGCAGTCTGATTGGGGGTTATTCAAAAAGAAATATTTGATTTGAGCGTGGAAATTAGTTTTTTTTTTACATCCAAACTGGGCCACGACAACAAAGGTGACACGACTGAAGCGGATTCAAAAAACATGCGACTTTCATCCGACACAAACTCCTTCATAACATGTGATTCCAATTTTTTGCAGATATCTATAATCTTATATATCTATTCCTGGATTTTTTTAAGGCACTCAGTGGAAATACTACGTGAAGCATTTCAATTTAATCAGCCTTAACTGTCCCATTATGCTACATATTTTCATGAGTGACACGCTGAGGTGATTCAAGGTTAAGCTGAAAGGAAATGACAAACAGGAAAGCAGTAAACAGAAAGTCCCTTGACAGATATTGAAAAACAGATGCAGGAAAAAAAATAAAATATGAATGACAATTTTGAGGAAACATCAGTTCAGTAATTGCAATACGTAGCGAGCACACACAAAGGACGGACTGTGAATTCAACCCACCGGCCAAACCGAAGAGAGAAGAGACGGAAATGAAAAACAAGAGTGAGAACGAGAGCGAAAACAAGTGAGAGATAAGGCTTGGCACAAACGAGGAGTGGTGGGGGGGGCTAATAATAATTCCTCTCTGACGGAGGGGGTGGGGGTGGAAGAGGGGCGGGGGGCGGCGGTGGTGGATTGACAATTAAAAGGCGTCACAGCATCCACAGCTATCTGTGTACACGTTGTAGTGCCTAGTCATCAGCGGCATTGGTCTTCATTAGCCTCAGCCCACATTTATCTACATCCCGGCAGCCTCCAAACAGCTTTAAGTCCTTGCTTAATTGGAAAACTTTTAAATTTCATGCACTTTAGTTTCATATATTAACCGCCAGGCTCCCACCGCTTGATTTACTTTTCTATTTTGCCTGGGCCTCTGAGAAAAGAGAACTGTTATCAAATCACGGTGGCTTGATTGTTTTCTGCTTTTTTTTTTTCCCTGTGTTCTCTCGTAGCTTTGAAAAACATGACAGAGAGAAGCGTTTGTAATTCTGCCGACAACATCGCAGAGAAAAAAAAAAAATGTTCATGCCTCTGACAAAGGTAAGCATTTCGTCGAATTGCCGCTGAAACAAAAGAAATCCAGGCTTTTAGCGTTGCTTTTTTTAACTCCTTTCTTTGCTTCAGGTTTCAGAGAGAAATAGAACAGCTGGTTACAGTGACTTGTCTATGAAAACAAGCTGGAGGGGTTTTGGTGAAAACACTGGAGTTTACGAAGCACCTGCACTTGATTGAGATCATTGTTTTCGAGGAGAGTGGCCCACTGCGTTGACTCTTGCCTCGTCTCGCAAAACACATTTGTGTGCGCCCACACACACACACACACACACACACACACATTCGAGACACACACACACACACACACACACACACACACACAGCCCTCTTTCCCTCTTTGCCCACATTCTGATGGAGACCCCTGGATGGGGCCCAAGCACATCATCATCTTCATCATGTGGCTCTCTCAGCACTGGCGGCAGCTGCAGCACACTCGGCATGCTGGGAGCTGGGTCCCTGTCACCCTGGCGACAAGCCACAGCTCAGCAGACGTCTCCTCATCTGGTCCTTTTATTCTCCTCCTGGGTTTGTGTGTGTGTGTGTGTGTGTGTGTGTGTGTGTGTGTGTGTGTGTGTGTATTAGTCTGTGTGTGCCCACATGCTAAGCAAGACACATGCGGTGTGTTTGTGGCTGTGTATGGGTGGCAGACAGACACCAGCTACTAACAACTGTTGGTGCATTTGGGCTGCGTTTTGGTAAGCAAGTCTCATCTGTGCAAGACACAGCGAAAGATAACCAGTCATTAGGCTATGTATCACGACTGGTTGAATAAAAGTGTTTTATGAATTTGCATAGTGGTTGTAAAAAGTGACTTGTTATCATAACACTTGTCCAGGAATCAGCAGCGGACGCAGTTTGTATCTTTCATACTTTCAAACTCATCCATTAAACTCCTTCAAGAGCTGCAATCGATTGTTTTCAATAACTATTTTTTTCTCCCCAGATAAATTGCCTAATGATGTCTCTGTTAGAAAATGCTGATTTCTTTTTTTTTTTTCCAACCGGTGGTCAAAAACAGACAGACGTTCAAGCTGAAGCAACACGATGTGGCTTTTTAAGTCACTCAAGAGAAAGCTAGTTGATTGTTGAGTTTCATTCCAAGATGTTGGATTAATGGTTTGGGTCCAACGCCAAAGACCCAATTTGGTGTTTGATTTTGAATGGTATTTGACGATCTGGGCATGAGACTGGCATACCGCGCCAATCGCTCAATGTTTGCTTGGATTGGCTCCAGCTGCCTTCAACTGCAAAGGATAAATGGGTGCAGATGATGGATGGATGGATGGACGGATGACTGACTCTTATGATTGACTCTGCACTAATCTTTTGTATCAAATCATACAGGAGGTACAACCAAATCTGAAAAAAATGTGATGGCCTGAAGTCAAACAAATAGACCTTTCACAAACCTAAATCTGACCTTTACATACTTTTGGGGGACTGAAACATCTCCAGGAATACAAAAAAAGTCATACCAGTGCTGATCACAATGCACTTGCAATGCAGTTATCTGTTGCCATCTGTCAAAGCTCCTAACCAACGTAAAAGTGTGGATGAGCATCATAAACCAAATGGCCCGTACATATAAAACATCTAGTGTGTCTGCTACACTCAGAGGCTGCGAGCAGCTTCATAACTGAAGTGATATTTATATCAACATAATGTATATATCTTGCTATCAAAAACTGAATAGAAGAAATTGTGTGTAATTGCATTTTTTTTTTTAAATGTCTCTAGCTCCATGCAACGACAACAATGAAAAATGTAAACACTACATACATTCACAAGCGACAGCTGGAAGATACCCAGACTCATTATCTGTAGCCTCCATCCTCTGCCAATTCCATAAGCAATCTTTTCCCAATTTTCCAGGCTCAGCAGCTAAATAAGACCGAGGGAAAACAGTGCAGAACTGAACAGAAGGCTAGTGTGCCAATTAGACAAGGCAGCAGGCTTCTTTCCTGTGCTGAGAGCTAGTGTGCTGGAGCTTCTTCGAAGGCGCCTATTCTTCTTCTTCTTCTTCTTCTGTGGGCAAGCTGAAGAGAGACTCTAGCCGAAGTTCCTGCCAGTCTCTTCATCTCTGCTGTCGTGATTCCACGCCACCCAGACTCTGAAGCAGCTGGAAAGGAAACATGTCCTGCATGCATTCAGGTGGCGAGAAGCTACTCCACCACTCAATGTGCATATAAAAGCAGGCATGGCTACAACAAGTAGCTGGTATCTGCCGCTTCTGAGGTCAACTTTTGTGCAGCCTGACAACTGATCGCTGTTGTGGGAACAGAAGTTCTTCCTCTCTCTCTCTCCCTCTCTGAGTCTCTCTATCCTTTCCTCTGCCAACTTACCCAGACTGCCCTGCTACTAGGACAGCCCCAAGACAGCCTGCCCTGGCAGCTGCCAGATTCTCTGTGCCCGCATGTCTGCTGGCCCTTCTGAGATGCCAGCTGCATCTGAGAGCAGCATCTCAACCAGGGATGTGTTAAGAGAGGGAGAGGAGAGGGAGGCAGAGAAGAGAAGAGAAGAGAAGAGAAGAGAAGAGAAGAGAAGAGAAGAGAAGAGAAGAGAAGAGAAGAGAAGAGAAGAGAAGAGAAGAGAAGAGAAGAGGACTGTCAGCTGACGGTTCAGAGACAGATAGGAGGGCTGTCTACTGTCATCACAGAGCTGTGTAAAAAATCACGACTTCATACAACGCTAAAAGAACTTGACGGGAAAGCAAGCGTGACCAAATATCCATTACATTTGGGCTGAATTTCAATCGAACTCGGGGGGCCAAAGGGTCTCAGTCAGTTTAATATGCTCGTCCCAGAGGTATTTTTAATCCGACCTCTGAAAATTCCCCTCGTCTTGGGCGTGAAAAAGCCTGAATTATTCATAAGCAATATCAATATTTCAAGATATGGACTAATCTAATTGGATTAAAGACGTGCTTAATGAGGCCTTGCGTGTCTAAGAGATGCATATTTTAAAACCTGACCATTTCACCCAGTGTTTAATCCTCGCTGTGATTTGTTCATCTCTGTGTACCGCGCGCCAACTGAAGCTTAATGAGGAAGTGAAGCCTTTTGGCGTTCGATGCACCGCAAACACAACCAATTTTTCTACGCCACAAAGAAAAACAAACATGCAAAAAAAAAAATAAAAAATACATTAAAGATTTCTTACAGGCGATTTACATTTTTTGAAACAGCTATAAGAATCCCCGAGAGCCTGATTTTATCTGATAGTATTTGCTGTTGCGAAAGAAGGATTTAAAAACCTATGACAGCAGATTCACAGGCTATTTCATTGGCAAGGGGCTTCCTCTGTAATATGGAGGAACCTTGGAATTGTAAAAACTGTTTATTGGTAAGCCAACTGACTGAGGCAGAGCATAAACAGCAATGCCACGTTGGCCAGAGTGATAAATGTAGAGTCATCCATCTTTGCCTGCAGAGCGGCTCCTAATCGCAGCAGTGTGACAAAGCAACGGAGAGAGATGCACTTTTCCATCCTCGCGACACCCTCACCTCCCTTTGCTTTCGCCGGCAACGCTATCTTATCACTTCATTTTCCTTTTCTTTCTCTGCTCGCGCCCCATGTCTTCCTCCCCGTCTGTCCTTGTCCCTCTCCGTTGCTCCTTTACCATTCAAAGAATTCGCAAAAAAAACTTGAATTCTAACCCTTCCAGGAATTCATTATGTGTTAAAAAGATGTGTTATATCTTTCTTTTTAGAGTAGGAGGACTCTCCCGTGCCTTCCTTAACCAAATGATACTTTTCAACACTTGCATGGATCCTCAAAAGGACAGGCGGGGGGGGGGGCACGTCACATCATTTCACCTAGATAGATACTGTTGCGTTCCCGAAAGGCCTAACAGTAAGTTGTAAGGGAGCTGAGAGTCTGGGATATGAAAAGTGATCTTGTGAGACACGCTCTCGAATAGGCAGGCAGGCAGACAGACAGACAAATGGAAAGAAGATGGTTGGCAGGCAGACAGACGAGCGGAATCGCAGATGGGCCAAGACAAGACAGGCAAGCGGAAAGAGACAGAAGAGACGGGGAGTCCAGGACAGTCTCACCCTGAATCCAGTGGAATTCTTCTTCGCTTCAGCTTTCAGCCGCGTGGCCTTTAAGACTGACTTTGTCTTTTTGTAGTCCTGCTTACCTGCAAGAGAAGAAACAATCGAGTCATTCAAATCAGACTCAGACAGGCGTCATTTATTGTTTCCAGGCATGCAGAGGCCGCCTCGCCAAGAAACAGTCGCTCACCTAGACCTGGAGGAAACTGCACTTTTTTTTCTTCAATTTTACACGAACTGAGACATAGCCAAGGCGAGCCGTTTCCCTGTTTCCAGTCTTAATCCTAAACTAAGACAGCCAACCACTGCCTGTAGCTCAAAAATGGACAGACATGAGAAGTATTGATCTTCATATCTAACTCCCTGCAATGAAGTGGAAAAAAAAGCTTCCAAACTATTCCGGTAAGTTCTGCTGCAGTTCAGTCCCCAATTTATTTGAAATAATCAACCAAATAACGAGCAGAATAATGAAACTCATTAGTAATGTTAAAAATATACAAACCATGCCTTTAATGTAGCATGGAAATGTCACCATTTCTACATACGTCTAAAATACTAGAGAATATTTTCGGGCCCGAGAGGCAGACAGTTCACCTCTGCTTGTTTGACTTCCCATGGGCTCGACTCTCGAGGGCGAGTCCTGTGGGCACACTGGCCACCTGGCAAAGCACGCGTGTGTTTGTGCGAGTGTGTTTGTGTGCATGTGCTCGCGAGTGTGCTTCACATGAGGCAGAGCCGGCTGTCTTGGTCTAATTAGAAACAACACACTGCAGGAAAAGGAACTTTTTCTAACAATAGGGTGGAAAGGCAACAGCTTGCCTAACAGTGTGCGTGTTTGTGTGTGTGGCCTTGTGCTTCCATATTCGTGAGATCCAATTTATAGCCTCGGTTTGTGGACATATTAACGAGTCCTTAAAAGATGTGAATTTAGAAATTTAGCTCAGGGTAAAGCTGAGAGCTGAGGTCGGGGATGAAGGTCGGATGGTTAACATTTAAATTACTGGCCGGGGAATGAATGGATGGTCCTCATAAGGTGAGATTACAATAGAGGAATATGTGTGTGTGTGAGACCGAGCCCCCCCCCCCCCCCCCCCCCGAGTCATGTTCGAGACTTTCTTGAAGTCGGTGTCGTGGCGTGTGAAGGCCGCTTGGAGTTTTTACACCCAGCCAATTAAGCCTCATTAACACCAAAAAGGGGGAAGAGGAGAATGAGGATGGAGAGGACAAAAAATGTCCACATCCAACTGGACTGGTTGTGGGAGGAAAAATTGCGGAAAAAAGCTTGTGAGAATGGAGGGGTAAACAAACAGACAGAGCTGTATGCCACTAAGAAAGTATGTCTCCTCTATAGGGGTAGCCATGATGGCGAGAGGAGATCCATCCACTTGTTTTTCTCCATCCTTCCGAGTATCCTCTTTCACCTCCCTCTGACTCGGTGGAGGGCTCATAAAAAATTGGGAGCTCGTTGCCAGTAGCAGCCAGTGAAACTAGTGGGAATTCATTAGGAAGGCCACTGGATGTCTCCTCCACTTGTCAGAGTGGAGAGGGGGAGAAATCTGATTGGGGGGCATCTTAGGCTGCTCACCATTCATGGCAAATTTTGCAGGGCCTCTCAGACAACAAATGGCCGGCTGTGATAGTGTCAGACTACAGGAAGCCACATCACAAGCTAAATATTCCATATCAAAAGGAAACTAAAATTATCTTCTAGTGGTTGTATCCTTCTGTGCACCGGTCAAGTGGCTGCTCCTGAATGATTGTGTCGAATGATAGGCAGAACATTTTTTTGTAGAATATTATGATGCCACAGTAGAGTTGACCTTTTATTGGATTAGCTGATCCGCAAGTCCAAGTGGATATCTGTGCCAGACTTGAAGATATTCCCTTAAAGTATTGAGATATTGTGTCTGCAGGCAGATGGACGGACAACCCGAAAACACGAGAATGGGACGCCATGAGGACACAGTGACCTAGACCTTACACCACCAGGATCAGATCAGTTCATCTGTGAGTCCAAATGGATGCTTACACCAAATTAGAAGAAAATCCTTCGATGCATTTGAAATATGCAACATGTTTATGTTGGCTACTTTTTTAGCGCTGGTGTACGCCTGTTTCTCAGTTAATGGAGTCTTGTCCATAGTTCTGGTAATAATATTCACAGGTTTTAGAAATGCCATCAAAGTCATAATTCAAGATGGTAGCCATATTCAATCCATAATTTGACATTTATTTATGTCACAACAGACGGTACCAGACGCCATCTTGGCTCCCTCTCCAAGCTTTGGTGAGAAGGTAGACAATGGAAGTAAAATCACGTGTTTTTTTCACTTTGTTTTTTCTTTTTTTTGATTATGGATCATCGCAAATAGATTACGTTTTAAAAGTATCAAATTATGGCGTGCAGGTAGTCGAGAGGTTAGAGCGCATGCCACAAACGCAGTGGACTCTGGTTCGAATCCGGCCGCAGACCCGTTCTGCATGTCACACCTCCCATCTCTCCTCTCTTTCCGATCTATCCACTGTCAAATAAAGGTGTATACACAGAAAAAAAAAATCACATACATAGAAATAAAAAAAGTTCTGCTTTTAAAATGTTATGTTGAAGCCCACCAGTGAACAGGCTGTACTTTCTGTTTTGATTCCACCTGCTTTGTCTGGCTACCCGTGTCCTCAAGACCGCTTTTTCTGCAGCAGAGTGGCCAAGGACACTCAAAGACAGAACAATATCAGAAGTTAAGCAAGCTGGGGTTTACATTTCAAAAGGCTGAATTTTATTTTCCAGCATTTACAAAATCCCCCACAATGTGCTTCCACAAAACACACCTGTGCTGTTTGTTTTTTTTTTTCCTCATTCAGGGTGCTAAACTTCATAACCCAGTTAACCCATATCCATCTGCTTAGAATAAATACTTAACTGGAGCAAAACCAGAATAATTACACTTAGTAGGAGAATGAATAGCTGCTATTGAGAAGAAGTGCCAGAGAATTCCTTCAGGCTGTGTAAGGTATTGTAATGTAGTTGTACTACAGCGGTGCACATCTAAAAAGGGCCTCATGTTGTCCTTCTCCTGTGGTTTGTTTGCGTAGGTCTGGTGGATAATATTGCATTGGGCCTTATGAGCACTCCTATTTGTCATCGCTGCTCCCCCTTGCTGCACCGGCACTGTAGCTGCTGTCTGTCGCCAATTATCTACCTGCGCTGGGCTCCACGCTGTCCTCCCATCCCTCCCCGCTTCTGCCTGACACGCTGAAAAGGCATCACTGTCCCCCTGTACAGCGACGACAATGTCGTGTCTCGGAGGAACATTAGCCCTTGTAAGGCAGCCCAGAGTGCCTGCTGAGAGGCTTCCCTGAGTGTGCCTTTCATTGAAGTCATCACTGATTTCATGTCACGATGACAAGAGAGAGGTGAAAGTGGCCCCGTCTCCCCCCCCCCACATCACCGACTGTACATTCCCCTAGATGTGTGTGTCGTTGCATTTACCTATAAATGGTTTCTGATTAAGACCAGGTAGAAATTACGTTTTTTTTTTTTTCTCCTTGAGCTATTGTTCTGCTTAGCATAACGAGGCAGGTAGGGGGTATTAGCTAAAATTAACCACATGTGATTGAGCACTTAAGGGGAGGAGGGGTGGAAAGGTATGCGATTTGTGTGCCACACAAATTGTCCATTAAAGTGAGGCGAGAAGAGGGGCAGACGTCTAAGAGTATGGTAGTTTGTCTGAGTGAAAAGAAACATCAGCAGTAGGAAGGTAAACAAAAAAAAAATTATCTTGTTTATTCCTGTGAGGTACATACTCACTACAAATCTTGTTTATTCTTGTGTGGTACATACTCACTACAAATCTTGTTTATTCTTGTGTGGTACATACTCACTACAAATCTTGTTTATTCTTGTGTGGTACATACTCACTACAAATCTTGTTTATTCTTGTGTGGTACATACTCACTACAAATCTTGTTTATTCTTGTGTGGTACATCCTCACTACATCGGTGCCATCTTTACAAGACACCTGAAATATCAGTAACAATGAAGTCTACGTAATGACTTAACTGCAAAAGTGGAAATACGCCAAAGTGAAGAGACACCGTGGATGATACAATATCTTAAAATCAGACTCACATTAATAACGAGAATGCAGTACAGGGACAACTGCTTCAGGCAGAAGAGGCAGATGATGAAGTCAAGAGTATCGCTGTTACGGATCAACTAGTTTCTCTGTTGACTACCGACTTTTGCCTGAATGCTTTAGCGCATTCTTTCAGCGAGAGTGGAGCAGATGTTGGAAACAAAGCGATGACATTCAGTTGCCCTTATGAAATACTTACTGTTGTCATAGCCATCTGATTCTTGTTTGCAGTCTGTGTCGTGTTGCACGCAGGAAATATTTAGTCAAATTTTCCAATTTTCAGAAAATGTGCATGTACAGTTTCAGCCTGTATCTTTGTTGTGAAATACAATTCTAGCACTTTAAAATGAGGCACACAAAGGGCAGTAAAGTAAAAGGAACAACCATGATAAGTACAGTAGAGCGCATCCATCTGCCAAAGCCCGACAATCCCCATTAATTCAACCGAGCTTAATCCAATATCAAACGCAATAGCCCTGTATCACTCTAAATCTTAAACCCCCCTATAACTCCCAACCCTAATGTGGGCTCAACAGATCTAGGGTCCACATCAAAAAGATACCTGATTTTTTTTTCCATCAACCTCAAAAGTCCTGCATTACTGTGTTAAACTGTACATTGAAGTATCCCTTTTCGCATAGTTAAATTCCTGACTGGCTTGAAAATCTCTTTGACAGCATCAACCATCACAGCTCTTGTGCCAAGTCACGATTCTTGCACAGAGTGATGCGTCTATCCGGGGTGGGGATACCAATCCAAGCAATTTCTTCAACTGACAGTCGGCTGCCTTAGCAATCTATTATCGGGTGATCGTTTAAGGCAACGTTATGTTACATTTCAACCTTGAATTCACAGGTTCTAAACTATTGTGATGGTACAGTGTCTTGTAATAGGGTGAGTGGTATCTCTGTCCCAGCCATTCCACCCCTCTATCACTTGTTTCTGCACTATGCAACTTCAGTAAAAGGGTAAGATCACATGGATGTGAAATCCGAGTAGGCAACATAAGGAGTTAGAAGAACAGATGCCTTAACCCTAACACCAAATTACTTGAACTAAAAACTAAATAACACAAAATAATGACTTTAAATTGCAGCCTTACATAATCCAGCCCATACTGAGGCTATAACGAGATTGAGACATTGAGAATGAATAGCAAAAATGTAATATTACAAATTTGTATAGGTGTAGATTTTCTTAATTTATTTCTCAAATAACAAATTGATTGTGTTTTAATCAAATACATCTTTCTGTACCAGTATTGGATAAGCCAGTATTTGTAACTTGTAACAGGAAAGTTGATGACATATTTTTCCCATTTTGTACAATTTTAATTGGTTAAATGCTTAATGCTGATTAATCATTAATCATAAACAGCCCACATTTGGGGTAAAAGAAGCAACCTCATGATACTAAGTTTTATACAGCTGTTTACATTATTTGAACTTCAGTCACGCATCACATAGAAAGACTGCTGCTTCATCATTTAAACTGAAAATATGTGTTACTTCACTTATAAAGGAAGAACCAAACAAACAGTAATACATTTACAAAAACACCCGCTTTGGCGTAAGCAGGTTCCCAAGTTGCTGCCTTCATGTTTGCATATTTGTCGATGTCTCCATATGTCAATTTATTTCGCAAATCCGAAGTTGGCTACAGCAAAAATTAATTGTTCCTCAAAGCAGCATTACCAACCCAGTTATACCACATGGTGCGACAACATATCTTGCTGTGTTGGTCTGACACAGACAAGTCAAATGACTGGTGGTCTTTGTGTATGTCGCTTCAGGCCAAGATAGTTCTACAAAAACAAGCCTTTAATTGTGTGAAGCATCACGTTTGTATTGCAGTAATGACATTTACACATGTAAGGAATGACACTGCTAGTCTACATAAAATCCAGCCAGAAATATAATGTGTAAAATGCTGCAGTACAGTCACGATCAGTCATGCACCCTGCATATGCACTACATGCAGAGTGATGGGGGTGATTTGGACAGACAGACAGACAGATGGACCACCGTCCAGTGCTCTCTTAGAGCGCTGGGACAATTCAGGCAAAAACACTGACAGCGTGTCTGACAGTTCCTCATACTTTGCTTTGCTTCCGTGTGTCTATGTCGCGCGGCAGCCAAACAGTCAGTGACCGCATGGTGCAGATCGCTGCAATCTGCCTGGACGCATGGTAGGGCATGCCTGATGCCAGACACATGGGAGATATTTATGACCCGTCCCTTACATCATGTGAGTCGAGGCGAGAGGGGGTGAAATCTCGCAGTCCATGCAAGATTTAGAGTAAAAAATAAAACTCCATAATATACTGACAAGAGGGGAACAAGTATACGTTGATGATATAGCCTACATATTGAAATGTTTGCCTACATATTAATTTCTCATATTTATTCTTTTCATCTTTCATATCAGCCTTCTACAGCCAATAATTTCCAATTTTCACGTCTGCACATTCAATTTCAGGTGTCTTTATCCGAGTAGACAACTGCAATAGCAATCATTACTTGAACAGAGTGACCACTTGCACTTCGACTATGGCCTGAGGGCAGCTTGGCACAGTCAATTATAACAGGCTTAATAATGGTATTTAAAGAGAGTGTCAACAGTGGCCCCTTGACGGCCATCTGACATGACAAAAGCACTCCAGCAGAGTTGATGGTACCGCTCAACCACCAGCCTGGTCTACGGCTTATGTTCCGTGAATAAGCCACCCCATTATGATTTCAAATTTCCATGTGTGGCTCGTTCCAGCTCTCAAAAGACCCAGCCCCATGCTATCTTCCAAGATTTCTTTTTCCTCCCCCCCCCTCTCTGGTTTCCACCTTTTCTGTTAAACAGTGGTTTCCAGAAATTGCCTGATGGCCATTCTTCTCAAAAAGAAGGAAGAATGGTTGAAATTGAGGGGTTGAAAGGAGGCAGGGAGAGCACCTGTGTTACACATTTTTGAATTGATGAGATGTGCCGAGAAAGGAAAACACTAAATGGGGAGGAAAAAAGAAAGATTTTCTGCAGCCCTGGTAGGGGATGTGACAGTGGGAGATGAGCTTGTTATGTTATGTCTGTCTCTCATTTGTTGAACCTACCAGGTTTACACAATAGCAGATGGTTAAGGGATACCTGTGGGCTAAATAATCCCATTCTTCTGTCCCACGGTGAAAATATATACAACCATCACGCTGCTTTATGAGACCCAAGCCCTTATAGCGTTGTCGAGTAAACAAGACAGAGAAATTGAAAAACAGGCTATCACGTGCCAGAGAAAGACAAGTATTGCTATTGCTGTCTGAATAACCACAACTTTTTTTTTTTTTTTTTCATTTTAGAGGAAGAAAATGTAGCTCTCACGAGTCCAGTTACCACAAAAGCAACACCAGGATATTTTAAAATGTGGAATAATCAGAGGATGTGAATCACCAGGGGCCAACAAAAGATCATCGACTGAGAGGAAGGATAAGAACAATGCCATAGTTGGCATGACAATCTTCGGGGGGGGGGCTATTCCTATATATTATTACTCATTAATATATAGGAATAGCTAATAAAAGATAGACTAAAACAGGGTGAATGGTTTCTTGAGAATGCCTTGCTATAGCGGACTTCACTTCTTGCCTTCCAATGGCACGATGGTGTTAAATAATATACTGTATCTTCTGACATGCATTTGTTAACTATATCGAAAGAAACTCTTCTATATTCTCTGGTTTACCAGTCACAAACTAAAAGCAGACATTCTATTACTGGCATTTTTTTTCAAGTGACAAAAGTATGGTATAGAAAGAAGTCTGCGTCTCTAGTCAAGAAAACAACCTCAAGGAAAAAACATCTAAAAAGGTAGCTGGCAGAGTGTCAGAATCCTGTGAACTAATGTTCACTTTGGACGACTGATCAAAGAAATTGCCAGAATCCTTAGAGCAGGATTGCAAATTAGATACTGTAGGCTCCAAGAAATGTGCTCAGCCAGCCACCGTTGCAGAGAGTTTCTCGGGTCAGGATTTAATTAAATAACGAGTAATTTGGGTTTTCCTCATGTATGTCCAACATCTTCACTGAACGTATGTCCGTTTCTTGAGTTGGGTGGTTGACAGTCTTGTGACTGATGGGATGTATTGTTCTCATTCTTGGCCTGAGAATGTATGAAGTCGCCGCGTCTTAATCCAAGGAGTCGTGCCAGTTTTATAACATAAGTCTTCTGGGATGTATTGTTCCTGCTCTCCAAATGTATAACAGCAGGTGATCTAAGGAAAAATATGAATGGGAAAAGGACTACTATTGATTTTCCATAACCAGGAGGTCTCCTTTTTGGAACACCATGGACATATCTGGTAATCAAAACCCCCTTTTCCATCCTTGCCGCGCCCAGCGGCCCAGCACGGCAGGGAATTTATATCACGATAGGGTTACCTGCTTCACTTGATGACGGGCTGACTCAAGTCAGTGATATTTAAAAGCAGCGCCCTCATTAGGGTTAATATTTCTTTGCGCAATGCTTGTTGGAAGTAGCAACCTATTATCATTGATTTTCAGATTGTTGCTAAAATTTTGCTTGGCATCAACCACTACCCGATGATAGAAGCCAAAGAGAAAGCTACTGTTCATTCCTGAATGATCACAAAGCCCATTTGATGTCAATACAAGCCGCTCGGATGTGGTCCAGCACCCTGAACGGACTTACAAAAAGGGTCCATCTCAGACTCATCACGGCTAAAAGTACCAATGGAAAAGCTTTACAAAGTGCCATGTTAGATTTACAACTTTCATCTCCTGGACTCTGTCACTCTCTTCAATTCATCTTCAATAGCTGTGATTGTTGTCATCTCTATAAAAAGGAACTCTTTCTCTCTTTCCTCTCAGTTATTTCAGCCCTTACAGTATACACATTCCTCGATATTCTTATAGCAAACTCAAGATAACTATCAGGTTTTCAGTTAGAGCCTCTCTCCATTTGGTGCAAAACTCCTCCTTGGATCTTAGAGTGGTTGCCATTTGTGTCTGATAAACAGCTCAGTCTCATTTCATGCGCGCAACAAGCCACTCCTGGGATTTGAAGGACAAACTTTTAGACTATGAAGAGTACAGAGCTTCCCTTTCTGTTCCCTTTCGTCAGTCATAGCTGCTTACAATTATCCAGCTTTGCCATTGGCGACCTCTTGGTATGCTCCACAGGAGGAAAACAAAAACAAAAAGACATGATATAAGCTGTGATCTTCAAGCAACCACAGCTGGCATGCTGAAGGGGACCAAACTTTTGATTGATACCGACCATATTGCCTTAGTTAGGCCTTTGTGATGTAAGGGGCGAGATGGGGAAACAAAATACCGCAGGATTAGAGTGGTATTAAACTTTGACAAAACAGCTTCTGACATGATATCAAAGGGGGAGCTTTTTAAGTGTGGAATTCACTGTCCGTCAGTGTTGTGATCTCAGATGCTCCTTCTCTAAGTGCAATTACTTCTGCAGCTTGTATTCTGGTTCTAATCCAGTGAGTCTGGTTAAAGTTCTTTCTCAGTCTAGAACAAATTGAAAAAGTTTGCAGGACTGTGCAAAGAGATTATGCTAATTTTGGCAAAATTGCTAAAAAAAAAAAAAAAGTCTTCAAAAGAATTCGGCTCTCAGGCAGTTTGTGAAACTACCAAAGAACTTTTCGCTGCAGTATCTTTTGTGATTTATTGAGTGTGACATTAGCTTGTTTCGATGAAAGAACAGAGAGTTGATTACTGTGTTGCCGCAAAATTGCCCACATCAAGCAGTGACTTATGATTTTAGTTGAAATGGAGTTGCACAATAATTTCAAGACCAATCTCAACTGTCTGAAAGCATCATGAACCAATTTACAGAACTTATTGTTTTAATTGTCAGTTAATACACTGATTTTGATTAAACCATCAATCATTTAGTACACAGAGTCCAGCAAATGTATTAAATGTTATGAAACAAAGAAAAGCAATCAAAGTATTTCTTTAGATCTGTTTCCAACTAATGTCAAAATATTAAATCAACTGACAACAGGCCTCCACAATATAAGGGAAAACCCTCTTCAATATTGCACTGAAGATACGACTTGCAATCAGTGTTGGGTGTGATGTCTTACAAAGTAACACATTACTGTAATCCCATAACATTTGTGAAAGTCAAAGTAGACTTTGGGCTGGCTTTCACCACCTTCTTATTTGTGGCGTTACGTTTTTCAAGAGCATAAAAACGGACCAAGCATATGTCCTCCTTGTTAGGACAGGACTGATATGTGGGTATATGCGAGATCTAACGTTATATTCTTAACTGACAGTTAGTAAATCACAGACGACTAACGCAAAAGAAACAAAACAAGTACAGGGAGTAGAATAATGCATTACTTCTTACATTACTTTTTTGAGTAACTATCCCAACACTGCTTGTGATAAATAAAATTATATGAGGGGCCTTTTTTAGTTCTTTTCTTTTTTCTACAGTCCTTTAGCTAGCAAAACTCGCAGTCACCCCCAAATTGACACCAATTAATCTGAGGGTAGCTGACAGCTAGCTGGGGGCTTCGAATGATTGGCCGAATAATGTGAATGGCCAATAGGTCAAGTGTTTCCATACGAAGTTTGAAAACATGTCGCATGTAAATAAAATGTTTTTTCTTATCCATTGTGTTTCAGTCAGACATTCATTATTTTTTGTCACACATATGTGGTATGTTTTATTGAATTTTTTCATATCACCATTAAATTGAAAATACAATTCATCAGTCAGCACTAACCGACAATACCAAATGTTACTTGTTATTATCACTGTCTACTAATCTGTAGAATACTTTTCGCAATTAATAGATGAGTCGTTTTGGTCTTTAAAATGTCAGAAAATGGTGAAAAAGGTCAGCCACTGTTTCTCAAGGCTCAAGATGACGACTTCAAGTGTCTTGTTTTGTCCCCAACCCAAAGAGAATCAGCTTACTGACTAACTGACTGTTAGTTAACAAATGGATTAAGGGGTAAATCAGGACTCACCAATCTGTTTCCGGTACTGATCAACTGGTAGTCCGGTTGCACTGGCGTCCTTCCTCCCCATTATCCTTCCTATGCCTGAGGAGAAACGGGAAAAAATGCAGCCTCCTGAGTGAGAGAATTTCACAGCTGGGTCTGAATGTTCACACCTGATCATTTACTTTAATCAAGCGCGGATGCAGCGCCATTCCTGTTACTGTAGCCTGAGATAACGTGTGAAATCTGCAGGAAGGATTCAAGTTAATACACAATCACATATCGGGGAGAGTAGTCAGTTTTGATCAGGCAGATGGTTTATCTTTCACATACATCTGCTAGACATAATTAAATTAATTCTCACCACCTTCCACGTGTGTTATGTTCACAGTATGCGCACTTCCTATCCAGCTCATTTAGTCCGACACCGTTTCCCCCCGCACCGTGAGCTCTCTTTGATTACCCTGACAGCTCGCAGGAATATATAAAGAGAAAGAGCTCGGAATAATACAAATAGTATCCTTAGGCTCAATGTGTAGCTACGCGGGTGTGCTGCTGTGCTTGTGTGACAGAATAATTGCCGGTCTACAGCGCTGTGCATTTACATCAAAACACGCTTGTGTATACGTGGACGTACGGTCACCAGAAATAACTATGCCTGTGCAAACTCACCGTGTGTGTGTGTGTTCCCTGCATTCATTCCAACATACTTGTTTCTCAGCGAGCACTCGGAATTCCAGACAGGTTCCCTCACAAACACACCACATCAATCAATATTGTAGCCTTTTGTTTAAAATAGTGGAAAAAGCGAGTATGAGTCGAGGGGCAGGCCCTGCGCTTTCTAATGACACTGAAGAGCTTCTGACCTGCTCTCTGCCGGAAGGATTTGAAAGACATGCACGACACACTCCGACAAAATAATACTCAAAAGCCATCAAGTCCTGCAAGCCTAATGATAATTATCATTTTTTATTACCGATTAACGTTTTTTTTTTTATGCACGCTTAAATGTGACAGGGAGAGAAATGTGCAAGCGGGTGTGCACAGGGGAGAACGGAGAGGCGAACACAGGGACAAAAAAAAGAAGCAAAAAAAGGCATCTATGTGCATCCTAGAAGAACAGGAGTGGTGAGGAGTCGAGAGGTGCAGCCGGGGGAATAGAGGAAAGAGACTGAATTAGCATGTTCAAGGAGCGTGGCTGGGCTGCTTGTGCTGACTGATACCTTCTCGTGGGAGATCGCTGCCTTGGGAGACCTGAGTTTTTACCTTACACTAAAAACACTGTTTTCAGCTACATTTTATAGCGCTGTCGGTGCCAGCAGAGGAGGAGAACGTGTGCGCAGTTATTGTTCTCCAGCGGCTGGAAACCGGAGTCAGCAAATTAAAGGAAGTGAGAGCTGAACAAAAGGAGGAGAGGAAATTGTCCAAATGTAATGTTTACACTTGGACACAGTGGGCTCTCCGATTTGCCGGCTATGTTCTACTGTGCAGCAGCATCGTGATGTTGTACCTGAATTGAGAACACATTTGAAACCTCCGTCATCCCCTGTTGTCAGTGCACCATACAAATGTCACAGTTTATTTTGCATGCACCCAAGTGGGGTGTAAAACAAATTAGCAAGGCGATGGGCACTATTAGAGAAAATATCTAAGCATACTTAGAATGGCTGAACGATTGTGTTAGCAAAATCTTCTGCTGCTGCTTCTTCTTCTTCTTCTTCATCGGTTTTTGCATCACAATTTTCCTTTTAGCTGAGAAAATCTTTAAAAATCACGATGATGTGACATTTATTGGGGTCCTTACCAAACACACATTTTCTTACATCTGGAGAATAGGGCTGGGTATCACCAGGTACCTCCCGATACGATACTATCACGATATTTGGCCCACGATAACGATAATATCACGATACAGCGATAATCGATATATTGCAAGGAATTTCATCCACGATAATCACGATATCTGTGTCACTGAAGAAATTCAGAATTTATTGACTGCACTGAATCCATTTCACAGGAATTACAAAACATTGTCAATCAATTTCACATGAATGACAGCCAAGTAAACAAAGAGTATATTGCACAGTGTCTATTCTTAACACACACACTGACTACAACTATCATTAAATATCTTTAAGTGTGGGTTTCAGAGCTACTTAAACCATTTTTTTTTTTATTTGGTTGTATACCTATGTTTGAAGATAAAGCTGTCCTCCGAAGAGGGGTGGTGGTGGTGGGCAAAAAAACATTTTTAAATATCGATATTTGGCACCAGTGTATCGATAAGTACCTCAGGACGAAATATCGCGATATATCGTAGTATCGATATTTTGGAACACCCCTACTGGAGAACAAGATTTGTAGGTCAGGGCGTCTCTGCAGCACTATAGTATCACACTGTAATGCCGTTTTGTCAAACATTTATCAAAATAGCTTGCAGTTTGATACCATTTCTACTAATTGTGCAGCCCTAATACTTAGCGTTAAGAGCACTGTTGGTGCTGATAGAATAATCCTTACTTGTCCATTTTTAAAGATTTAACACATTGATGACAAGGCTGATATTACATTCTAGTCATAATCATTACCTCAATTTAATGGAAATGTAAACTAGGCCGAGCAAGACATTTTTTTAATGATGGCTTTCAGTGAGAGTTATTCCCCTAATCAGAAGGCCAAGGTGCCATCCCTGGTAATAAAAAAAAAAAAATACCATAGTAAACTTAAACAATGTGCACCGTGCAATTTGGTTGATTTAAGCGCCAATGTCTCCTCATTGAGAAGTTTTTTCAAAAGGTTACACTGTTTCATGTTAGGAAATACTGTGAGCACCCCAAAACAGCATCTGGTATACAGTTTCTTTACAACTTGAATCCAGAAGTTATACAAACTAACGGAGTAATGCTGGGTAAAAAATACAAGCCAGTGCCAGTTTATTAGGTACACCTCACTAAAAGTAGGCAGTCAGGTAGTGTGATGTTACACTGTTCCTTTTGTCCAAACTGTTTTGGAGAGATGATGATTCAACTTAAAAAATGTACTTCACTCTCACTGATTTAATCAGGCTGAATAAAACATGTCCTTTCCAAAACAGGACACTCTAACTTTTAATGGGGTTGGATTTGTTTAAGGTCAGATGTGTGAGCTTTCATTAGACTGGATAAGATGACAACTGGGCACTGGTGCGAAGTAATCAAGTAAAATTAATAAAGTACTTTATTGAGCGCAAGTCTGAGAGTCTTTTATTTTCACGCCACCCCATACTTCTACTTGATAACACGTGAGAGGCAAATACTGCACGTTTTAATTCACAACAATTATTTGACAGCTTTAATTAGTAGTGGTGTCCCAAATGAGGTTTTCCGATCATACCATACAAGGAGCTTATAAAATGTGACATCATTAATTGTCATATTATGTTTATTGTCACGAACAGTAAACGGTATATCCAAGGAGCTGAAGCGACGGAGCAGAAAATCAATCTGATATTTTTCTTTGTAATTTTTGATACAGAAACATTTGTTTTCTATCAATAATGGTTGGAAAAAAACACTGTGATGACACCATTACTACTTTTTTGCATCGAGTTCTTCTAATTTTACTTCATACTGTCCATGAAGTATGAAGTAAAATTTCACCATCTAAAGTGGCTTAACATACTGTCCACCATGATAAGCTACTTCACTTTAATGCATACTGGTGCAGGATCTGCTGGCTGCTGTCTGCAAACACAACATGTGCGGAAAGCATTCTGAAGAAGGATGGAAAGAAGCGGTGACAGACACATTTTCTCATGGGTCTTGAGTGATGATGCAGAGGGATTCTTTTAGCATGAATCCTGCACAGTATACCTTAAAAGGAAAATATCTCAATACTTATTCCACTGAATTGAGAACAAGTATGTGCAACTTTTATATATCAGCTTTTTTGGGTAAGGTTTCCTGAAAGTAAGCAGGATAGACTTCCACCCATCAGCACTGTAGACCACCACGTCTCACTGGTATGCTGTATTTACAATGTTTTTCTCTCTAGTCCCGAACATGGAGAGGAAAGTCTTGGTGCTTGCAGACTTAATGCACAGAGCTCCTGTGTTAGCTTAAGAAAGGAGGTGGAATTTCCTCCATGCAGCCTTCATTCAAGACATTCACGAACATACTCACGTACTGTTCTTGTCTACCGAGAGGACACGTCGCTCATTAGAGGTGTCCCTGCATTACACGACGCCTGGGCTGCTGTACGTGGACACGAGGACGACCGAGTTGACAGATTTATTGTACTTTGTTCCAGAAATTCTCCAGAATGCCAACACACCACTTCTCCAATGTCGACTTCCTGGTTTTACGCATCAACAGTGAGGACGGGGAGCCCTGTCGTCCAATCGGATACGGCCATTTGTAAAATTCGCCAATTGGACGAGCGCGGGGGCGGGCCTTAGAGACAATAACAGTGGAGGAGCATGTGACGAAGACACACCCACTCTGTTCACACAAACCTGCCTGGATACCAAAGCTGAGGCTCCTCTGCAAGTTTTCAGTGAAATGAAGATGTGTTGAGAAAATTATCAAATAGTTATACAAACAATATGTGGTGGCAGGGGAATACAGATCGTTTACCGAAGTAAAATATGAAAATTCTCCACTACAAGTAGGATAAATGTGCAGTTTTCAAAACCATACAAAAATAATGTATGTATTCTCAGCACAATATGTTCAAAGTATTAGTATTAAACGTACTCATTATGTATACAAATTTACTTTGTCTGTCGTTGTCTGTCATATTTTCAAATATGATGTATATGAATTAATATTACTGCTGTTTTAATGTGAACGAAACATTTAATGCTGTCTTTGTTTGAGGTTGAGCTCATTGCAACCACTTTACATATTGTTGTGTAGTTTAATCTACAGTAATAGACTATATTGTATTTAGAAGATCAGCAGATGTTTGGAGAGTTGCTGTCCTGTGAGAATCCTGTATCTCTAAAAGGTCAACTTTTCATGAGCTCAGAAAAACATCC
The DNA here is from genome assembly GCF_900880675.1 of Sparus aurata. NCBI lineage: Eukaryota > Metazoa > Chordata > Actinopteri > Spariformes > Sparidae > Sparus > Sparus aurata. The sequence goes on along the minus strand of NC_044189.1, from coordinate 15,797,410 downwards.
TGTTCTCAGCCTTGTGATAATCCCCATCACTTTTTTAAATGACATACTTTATTAAAAATGTCCTGAGAACCAAGACATGTAGATTGAAGAAATTAAAATGGCTGACTAATGTCCGCTGGTGCTTTCTGCAGTATGATGTTGGCATTGTTCGATTGAGTCCGCGCCGAAGTTACTGATTTGACGCGTGACTGTTACTTGCCCTTATGTCCCCACCGCTTTTCAACACAAAGTGACGTCCTTGCCAAGATGACTTTTAAATATTTTATTTAGCTGTTCTATTAGAAACCTGTCTGAGGAATGTAGTAGAGTACAGAGAAGAATATTGTCCTGTGCGATGTGAAGTAGAAATATAAAGATGTATGATATGGACCTCAAATGTGCACAGTGCATCAGTCATTGTACACAGTTACATTGTTGTTGTTTTTTGTCTTTTTTTAAAAGGTGTATTCCCCTTGTGAGGCTGTGAAAGAGGATCAGTAGTGACACATAAATTAGTATATTTACTCATACAATGCTACATAATATTACATTCATAGGTGTCATGATGTACCAGTATTGACGATCATTGACATTTAAAATACTAATAATACTGTATAAATAACACCTCTTGAAAAAAGATCAGTTTCTCTCCATTCCTACGTTGTCATAGTCAGGTGTATTTGTTCGCTTCACCTCCACGCAATTGTGTTTTGAGTTTCTCCGAGACTAAACACATCATAAACAAAGTTTAAGATGCATTTTATGGATATATATATCTCTCTTTTTTTCAAATGTTATAGATATCACAGTAACATTTACTATTATCGTGAATTCTTCAGGCCATAGAACTCTGTTGTGAAAATCTGATATCATGACAGCCCCGATTACAATAGAATATATTATAATGAGGCACATTTTTGCTCTTTTGTACTTTTTACCACATTTCAGAGGGAAGCACTGTGCAGTGTTTACTGCACTACGCTTATCCGACAGGTGAAATTAGCAGTTACTTTGCAGATCTTAATTTACATACAGAACAGCTGACTGTTTATCAAATGGGATGTATTATTCTCAATCAAACAACCTGCCATGTGTAAAGTAGTGAAAATGAGCTCTAACAACATAAGAGCACCGTTTGCATATGAATACATCAATTATAATAATAAAATAATGTAATTCAATACAACAACACTGCATAAGTAGTATTATTACCTTTGATACTTTTAGTACATTTTGTCACTAATACTTATATCTAAGCTCAATTTTAAAGGCAGGACTTTTACTTTTGAAAATGTTTGTATTGTGTGGCATATTACTTTGACTTAAATTACTTTAATACTTCTTCCATCAAAAGATCGTCTCAGATATTTTGTGCAGACTCGAATGTTACATAGGATGCATCTCTCTAAAACTGAAACGTGTTGCGGGTGAACATGTGAATGTTTTTCAGGCGACAAAGACACACAATCTGTTAATTAAAAAGTCACATTAGGTTGACATGTTGGCCTTAAGTCATTTTTGCCTTGTCAGATTTACAACAAATTGCATAGTTATCCTTGTTGAAAAGAGTAGCATTATGCTGCGACAATTAAAGGAAGCAACAGCCGACCTCATCAAAGACGAGGCAATCTCACTCTGCGATGTTCATTTCTCTTTCATCAGTCTTTTTACATTTTTTGCCTTTGTTTATTGTGTAGAATTTTATTTCCCCCCTAATTGCATCCAGCCTCATTGCTGCCTGGGGCATTGTGCAGATTACGGGTAGACTTGCCACCGCTTGTAACTTATTGAAGTTTAAAATGATTTTCTGCTCTCCCATGGGCATTCCATTTGCATGCAGCACAGCAGTAACTAATAGATGTAATCTGCTTATAATGTGCCAGCATTCTGCTTCACTTGAAGCTTTCATTGATGGTGAGAACTTACAACCCCTTGATGGGAGACGTATTTGAATGACACTTGACGATAATCTTATTTTTAACTACAGAAATATCACCCAGGAAATTGTGCTGCATACTCCCGCGCGGAGCTTTCATGGATGTGACACTGAAATTACGCACAAGCGGACCTAAAATCCTATACTTTAACATTTACATGCTACACTTTCATGCTCATGTTTGAGCACTTGTGAGTCATAAATGCGCGACACCAGAAGCGATGACAGTTTAGTTAGAGCTGTTAACAAATAGCCTCAATAAGAAGGTTATCTTAATGTGGCCATCAAAAGCAGCATGAGCGTAGTTAATGCAGAGCTCAAATGTTCTCTTGTTATACTAAATGTGTGTGATTAATTTCTCCCGTTGAGTGAAACAAACCAACGTGCTGTGCCTGTCACAGTGATAGATATGGAAAGCATTAACATCAACTGCTAGTGCGAATGAAAAGCAGGCAGGATGGATTTGCCTGATGAACAGTTGCAGTGTGTGGACTGTGCACATCACTGTAATGTATAGACAACACTTTGGAGGAGACGAGAGGAATTCCCCCAGGGCCTGTTAGTTTAGGGGTAGAGATTTCACCAATGAAGCCGTTGTTAAATTAAACAGAATTCCAGCAGTACAAATGGCTGGTGTTTTAAGTGACCACACCACAGAGACAGTATGAAACTGAGTTAAGGCTTGGCTGTTTTCCTAACACGATCATCTAGTTTTTGAGTTCTTTTTATGTGTGTGCCTGTCTTCTCTGTATCCATCTTTGAATCTCACTCCTTTACACCCCTCTCTCTCCGTCTCCCCTTCTCTCAGGCAGTTAGACGGCCTCTAATTGCCAGACATTAAAAAGAATGCTAGAGAAGAAGAATCCCCAGGGGCCATTGGCAGGCTAAATGGCAGCTCTGCTGCCATCGCCTCCTCCTACATGCAGCAATGAAGACGTGTCAACATAATCTCGGGCAATTTGCAGTCATCATCAGGGGGACTGATTAATTTTCAGACTGAGTGTCAGTTGTAAACAGCGAGATTGTCTTTCTACATTTCCCTGTCTTACTTTTAATGTTTCAAAGAAAGCTAGTGATCAACAATCAACAGAACGCATTCGCATGAATATAGAGCTTAATACATCTATTCAAGATGTTGTAAATGCAGATCCCTACGACCCCTACACACTTGATCATAATAAAGATCTTAGATTTACTGCATGACAGATAGTTATGACAAAAGTATTTCTGCCAGGCTGCACCTCAGATGTATGTGAGATTATGAAATGAATTCCTTGTGAACTGTAGTGTAGAAAAAGACATATGTATGCAGTGACACTTCAGCGGCTCATCCATCTGTGCAGCTCTCACACTTTAATAATTAATAATCCAGCCTGGGTGTTCGGCAACGTTTTTCAAACTGTATTCGGATCGGTTGGTTCGTAGATGTGACAGTGTTTCATAATTCACTGTCCTACAACATACATGCTTACAAAAACACACCCCCAAAATGTGTCATCAGAATTCTTCGAGACTGAAGTTAAGTGTTCCCTTTTCATTTCTATCCTCAGTCATATTATTGGTTTTCGGAGGAGAGGACAGAATTCTTCCTCCTGTTTAATATTCTTATCTCAGTTTTCCTGCTATGCCTGCAGTGTGCGGTGAATTCTCTCCTCCTCTCTATCTCCCGGCCCCAGAGTTCCCTCTCATTGACGGGGAAACTATATCAGCACAGATACAGAGTGAAATGAATTTGGGGTTTATAAAACGCAAGGCCTCATATAAGGAGGGGGAAAAAAAAGTCCCACAGACCTGGAGAGATAAGTTATCGTACAATGGATTTAGTCCCGTTTCGCTCCAGTCATTATCCTGTATCAGAGCATGGGGACTCTGATGGCTGGGAGTTATCCTCCAGTGTGTGGGGAGGGTTTGGATGTGTCAGGGCTATCAGGGCAGACATCCCTTTGTCAAAAGCAGCAGGTGGCAAAGACTTGAAAAAAATTGATTGCGTTGGAGGTTTCAGCTAGGAAACAAAGTTTAGAATGAACACAAAAAAGATAAATACAGGAAATGAAAACGTGTTCGCTGTTTTACCAAACCAAACGCCTCAGAAAGACTTAAAACAGGATACAAGATTCTTTTTTGGACATGCAGCTTTAGCCTCCATCTACGAATCCATCAAGTGCATAGGCCTGATTATGTCCCCTTTTTCAAAGTCTCACTTGAAAACAGGACAGTTATAAACATTAAAAAGTCCAACAGAGATGGCGTTTCAGCCTCAGCAGACTCATCATTGTTAACTTAATGAGCTACCAAGCTAGTGCTGACGACAAAATCGATGGTTCTGTCTCCCTCTGTTTGAAATCAGGGACCTATTGTTTCACAAATTGCTACAAATTTTGAAGGTGAATCTGCCACCATTAGGCCTCATAGTGCTATCATTTAAAAACAAGGCCATGGGGCAAACATCTGAGTGGTTAATCTGTCATTCTGATCTAGAGTGAAGGTACTGCAGGTCATTTACAAAACATAATGTCCCATGGAAGTTTTTAACGTTCAATTTATGTTCAAATTCAGTTTGAAATCCCCATCAAATATGTGTAACTACATTGTTCCAGTAAAAAAGTAGTGTTGTGTTGAAGTCTGTTTCCCATTGATACATGTGCCACCTACCGACCCTAAAGCAGCTGTAAGTGATTTTTTTTCTTCTTTTTTTTTTTTTTTACCAGAATAAGTGTTATGTAGCCCTTCAATCCAACAGCAAACACTGTTATAGAATAATGGCTCAGTTACTTATCCCTCTCTTCCTCATGCAGTGTTCAGAGAAAATACATTTTCTGGTATCCCTGTCCACTTCATAATGGACAGAGAACAGTCCATAAAAAGGCGCTCCTGTCTGCTGGTGAAAGCGTACGGAGCAGGTTCCTGTTTGCTGCTGTCTGGTGATCACTGCTGCGCTTTCACGAGTTGACGTAGAGAGGAGGAAGGGGATTGCTGACCAGCCAAAACGATGACAACGCTTACTTTAAGGAAACACAGTTTGAACAGGAGGGCAAGACGTTGGCATTTGGGCTTATATTGTGTCTTATACCATGTCAATGAGGGGATTTCTGGTGGGCACAAATCGATTTTCAGATTTCAAAACGGGCCACGTCATTCTTTAGGTTGGGGATGGCTGACCTAGAAAAAGGGAAATGATTGATCGATAACTTGAAGTGAAAGTGAAAAGTGTAGCCTTGTGGGTAATCCTGGAGAAAAAGATTTGGGAACTCACAACTGGTAGCTAAAGGAACTACAACTTCCCCATCAGCTTCAACAAAGCGGTCCCCTGTGGCTCCAAATGTACTGTGACGGATGCTCCCGACACCAGGGATGATATGTCGCCTTGCAACTCCTGTCTCCCTCAACCCCCGGTTTGTTAAACGACAATGTCCGCCCTTTTGGATGGTGCATCAGCTTTCCCACAATAACATCCAATTGTAGCGCGGTGTCTACTTCATTCTGCCCAACACGGTGCTTTCGTATGTCCCCAGCTGTGTGCGGTGGCTGGCCCCACTGAGTTTTAGTGTTTATGCAGGTGCTGCAGCTGGATCTCTGCAATAGCTGCCCCCACGGACACACTGCAGACTGGCTGACTAGGCTGGAGAATTTCTTTTCACTGTTTACTCTGGCAAGTCGAGTCTGGGTCCTGCTGAGAGCTATTGTTGAGGCGCTTAATTTTTCTCCCTCTGAGTCGTGTGGCGATCCGTACCAGTTCGGACACACAAACACTCATTCCTCCTCTTTTCCACCCAAACACACTCGCACACATAGACTGAGAGGAGCACCCGTACACACACACACATCCACATAATCCTACACTATGCTGCCAACAAATTCGGTGCACCCCACCACTACCTCGCCTAGTTGTCATGAGACAGCTGCGGAGTTCTGACATGTTAATTTCAGCCCTGAGTTGACCCCCAGCTAATTATCCTTCAACTCTGTAAACACTAGTAGCACCAGTTAACACCAATTAATGGCCACTAATCATTGCCAGATGCTGCACCTTGAGTAATTCGCCCTACTTCCTACACTTGCACTTACAATTTCACACAGTCACATGAGTCTGGATTTCTGTGGTTCGCAGAAGCCCTCGCACAGACTATTGGCCAAGGACGTTTGTGCACCAGTGGTTTTCCTCAGCTTGGAATATTTCACAAATACACAGTTATATTCTGATATTCCTTTTCTTTTTGGAAGGCTTACTTCTCTTTAGTTTGATAATCAAACCTCAAGGTGCAAATGTGGCCATATAATATAGAATTCAAAAGTATGTGTGTATGTCTATATATATATATATATGTCTATATATATATATATATATATATATATATATATATATATATATATATATATATATATATATATAATTATTATTATTATATTATATATATATTTATTTACACACGTATACATATGTATGTATACACACACTTTTCAATCCTGTATTATATGGCCACATTTGGACCTTGAGGTTTGACATAAGTTTTGGAGTCATTATTGCCTTGAAGACAAAAAAGGGAATCAGGTTTCTTCCAGATGTGGCAATTGCATGACACAAATATGTGGATATCATTTTCTACACACGCATTGTTTTGCACACGCAGAGAAAGAATAACACAAAGAAGAGTTAAGCGACGCGAAAACACATTTCACCAGATCCAAAAACAAAAATTATTTCTGAGCAGCGAATAATCAAAAGCTCTATTCTCCCCCTCATTTCTGTCTGCTCCGACATTATTCTTGATTTGCTGCTTCATTGTTTGTATTGATTAGTCGAGTGCGTGCTGCTTGCTGTCTTGCCTGCCAACTGTACTGTTGCCAAGGGAAAGCGTGAACAAACCTCTGCCAGCGCCAGCCTCTGCCGGCAACAGCTGTGCCACATATGCTGCCGATCAATATAAACAAACATGGCCTCCCTGCACCAGGGAAAAGGATTGACAGGTATGATTCATCTTCTGTGCCACTGGTGGGAGGTAGAAGTAATAATAAGCAGAGACAGATCTTTTCCCATTGCGGTGCGACCACTGGGGTTAGTAGGGGTAGGTCGGGGAGATCATTCGCCCCCCAAGGTAACTGGCAGGGTTCCCCATATAACCCCTCACAGTTTTCCTGAGGATTAGAGCAGCGTGGATCCACCAGGGCTGTAATTTGTGGTGTTTCATACACAGAGCGAGCGGCGAAGATGAATGGGAACGGGCACGGATCATTGGTGTCGTGCCAGTCGCGCTGAAACCGAGCATATTCAACACAGACAGTGGGGAAGATCACAGTATCCAAGTGATTCATGGCACTCCGCGTCTTAATAAGTACTTTGTAAGCTACACCATTTCAGCATATGAGCATCTCATCAAGTGAATGGTGTTTGATGCACTTCACTCTGAAAATAATGATGAAATTTCTATGCAAGCACCATTTAAGGATTTTGATCACTGCACTATGGTCCTTTGTGGCTACATGACAGGAGTTCAGCAGCTTGTACATCACGTATGCTTTTGTCTCAGGGGCACAGCTGAAGACACGGGCCAGCGAGGACAATAGCGGCGCAGAGTGGCTATGACGTCCCCTTGATGAAGAGTAATGGCTTGAAACAATATTTCCCCAAGGAGTGGAATTGAAATCTGAACACTGTGATATGGTTTCATCGCCATGCAATTTGGAGATGTCAGATCAGTTTTGCTGGGGCCAGCGCTGCACGGAGGAGCAGAGCACAACCACAGGAGGTAATATACAGATAGCAGTGCTGTTTTCATCAGCCGCACCGGACCTGGGATATCTCATGTTGAAGGGTGAATAAATATAGTTTGAGAGTACACATAAAGTCGGATGGTTTTCACAGAACTCTTCAGCAAATATAACACAAATAATAATAGTTTTATGTATGTATCATCTCAAACAAAGCGATTTGCAATTAAAACAAATGACAAGAGTTAAGTGAGAAGTGACAATAAATACCATAACTTCCATCCATAAGATAAAAGAGCACATGGCAGTTTGTTTGCCTGAGATGTTCCTGAGATATTCAAAATGGTATATATTGAATCCAGAGCTGAAATTTCCCAGCCTCTCTCAGTTCTTTGCAATCAATTGCTCCTATCTTATTATCAGTGTTGAAGGTGCACAAATGTCATACTGGAGTAAAAAGCAGAGATATCGTGTTGAAATATTACTTTGGTAAAAGTGAAGTAACTGACCCCATCAAATAGCACTTGAGTAAAAGTCTTAAATTATTTGATATCAAACGTACTTAAGTATAAAAAGTACAAGTAAGAGTAAATTATATACATATATTTGCATGTATGTATCTATTGTATATTATTGGTTGACTGATTAGCTTTGATATTCAACATTTCTGTGTTTATTGAAATCAGTATTTTTTTCCCCCTGATTGCCAATAAAATTATTAATTTAACAATGTGCTCCTTTAGCTCTGATGCGGCATGCAAGTAACTGGTAACCAAAGTTATCAAATAAATATAGTAAGGAAAAAGTACAGTATCTCAAAATGTACAGTGTGCTGTACATAAGTGCGGTAATTGAGTTAATGTGCTCAGTTTCATTCCATCACTGCTTATCATTGGAGTGGATTTAAAGCAGCAAATTCTGGTTGGTCGCCTCATTGTGCACCATTGACCCCCATCAGGTGTAACATGTGAGACAGTTGGCACCTATAGTTTGATTTCATTTATTTATTCTTATCATAAATATTTCAGCTCCAGTTCCTTTGCGTGTACAATTCCTGGAAAAAGGTTGTTTTGAAGATCCACCTTGGCTTTTGGTTATAATAACTTCATTTTCAGAGTTTGGCATCTTTGGCGTCCCTTGACCTCACCCACAGCAACCAGATGTGGAAGATTTGACAAATGTCTACAGTTTTTGCCAAATTAGAGAATATATATCCGTAATATTTTTATTTCTTTTTGTAGCTTTGACTAGAATGATTTAAAATGTTTTTTCATTAAATATATACGCTCACAAAACAAGAGTCCTTTCTTCTGGTGACCTTTATCCAGTGTGATGTTTATCCGGTAATTAATCAAACTTTAATTAAATTCAGTGCAACAATTTGATAATCTTTACTGTATTTCTTAAACACGGTGTCGCCCTGTTCTACGTTTACTGGAATAATTAATCATTTTAAAAAGATGTCTTTAATCAGTGTTACTGATATGGTGCTACTTAATAATCAGGGCTACTATTTAGATAAGTGTTGATTGGTGCATTTAAATCAGGCCCATTGTGCGGTGCAGTCATTAACAAGACCATGACTCTGTTGGAAACCTCCATCATGCAGGCTGTCAAAAGTCACTGCTGACAGTTTCCTCTGGCAACCTCTCTGCTCTCGCGCGCTGACGTCACCGCTGCGAGGGGTGAAGTCAAAGAGAAGTCAGTGTGCAAGATGGTTATATTAGTCCGCTAATGGTCGCGGCCACTCATCTTAATGAGCGAGAACGAGAAGCGGAGTCAGAAGAGGCAGCAGTGATTTTAACAAGAAGCTCTCAGACATACGTGGGTTATGCTGCTGCTCCAACTCAAACACGAATGCATCTGCATCGGCCTTTCTCTTACTTATTCGTATGACTACAGCGGCACAGCTGTGGAGATAATTTATTTGTTTACTTTATCTACCAGTCAATTACATTTTAATGTGACTTGCCTAATGTCCACGTTCTGTCTTCAGATGTGGCCCATATAATGACTGTGATAGATAAAAAGGCGCTTTAATTACACGAGACCCTAATTGTCTGCACGCAAAGCCTCCATTACAGCCGCCTTCGATCTATACTGTCATCGTGGGGGAATGAGGATGATTTGAAGTCTTTGTCTGATGGCTGATATTATTGCATCCTTAGAACGTGAGGTAAATGTTGCCCGTGGGGGCCGTGGGGGCCACAGTGACAAAACAAAGGACGCGTGGGTAGAAATTCAAAATAGCCACCGAAAAGACAGAAATTGGAAGCGCGGAGGGAATGTTAGAGCTCGGCCCTGCTGCCTCCAAACACACAGCAGCCGAGAAAAACAGATGATGAAGATGTAATGTACATTTTTATGGCAACAACAGCTGCACTCCTTTCTGTTTCCCGGTGACATACACAGCAGCCGCCCACGCAGTTATCATTCTGTCTTGCACACAATCACTGGTGAGAAGTTGTTAAGAGGAAATAGAATATTCTGGTCATTCCTCGCAGTTGCTGGGTGTATTTTAGTCCCAGTGTGATGCCATTCATTACTGCCCTGTCAGAGCTCTCACGACTCCGGGCTCAACAACTAATTGAGATGACATTTCCAAATACACACACACTGCCCTCGCTGCTATGAGCTATGAGTGGTTAGAGCCACACACACACGCGCAAATAGAGCAAGCTGAGGCATTGAGCCCTATATACTCAAAAAATGACATAAAACCTTTATTTGAGGTTATGCCAACAGAGTGGACTGCTGGTGCGACCTTTTTCTCATATTTTCCTCTGCACTCGAAAAATGAACGCACTTTTTAGGTTTGAAACTTTTTGGAAATTCTCCATTCGAAGGTGTTTTTGAATCGGAAGTTCAGACAGCGGGCTCGGGAATAAAGATTCAGGAGTGCAACACAGACAGGAGATCAATTTATCTTCCTAAAGAATTGCACCATCAATACAGCTGCCATAGCTCAGCCTGCACCCAACACGCATCAGTTTTATGGGGAAGATGTTAAATTCTGTATTGTAAATATTGTATCGTACACATCACGCAGATGTACAATATGTAATACGACACAACACAAACAAACAACATAAAATAAATTCTTACTGCATCAAATGTGGCTATGTTTTCATTTGACTTTGTTTTTTGAGTTGTGCTGATAAAGTTTTTAGGTAACGCTTTATTATTCACTGATACATATTTTCCTGATAATTTCCCAAAATTACATTAAGATGTTTCCTGAAAATACAGATCTAATTTGATGTTAGTATAGAGAAAATAGAGACAATGTTTCAACTGGTACACAGTTGATTAATTTGTATTAATTGCTTGTATAACCTGTGGACACATCAATCAAATAATACAATTAGTTAAATTAATTTGTGTTCAACTGGAGCCAGGGTTTTGTTTGTTTGTGTGTTTGTCCCTCAGGAAATGTCCATATCCATATCCAATCACCCATGGTTAATGCAAAGTTAAAAAGCTACTAGCTAGTTATAATTTTTGGGTACATCCTTGTTCTAGGGGCGATATTTTTTTTTGAGTCCCTTGCCATCATGCTATCCTGCAAACTTCCATAATGAAGAAGCCACTGCTTTCCTCCGTCCTTCTCTGCACGCAGCACAACACAGAGGAGCACTGATGTGTGGACGCTCAGATTTGCCAGAGCCAGAGTTACACAGAGCCACTGAAGTTTGGCACACCACACACTGTAATCACACAGCAGAGCTTTTAGCTTGTGCTGCTGTACACGGAAGCAGGCTCATTTTAAACTTTTAACTCATAATCAAAAATAGGGAAGCAATAAACTGAATGGTGTCTTTAGGATTCAAATCTTATTAGATATAAGGTAAGATATTATGTATATTTAAGCATGTTTGAGGTTGAAGGCATTGGCTTGTTTCTATGGTGGCCCTGAAGTGCAAATCACAACAGCAAAAAAGAAAAGTCAGAAATCAAATCAACAAACGAGAAATCACAACCAGAAAGTGGAGAATGCTGATTGGACTGACACACTGTCCGTCTTTTTAATAGGAATGAGGGATGCCATTATACTGGGTCCCTCAGCTGCTACCAATACTTTACTCAAATTGCGAAACCAAAGAGTAGCTCTGGAAATGTCTGTTTTGTTTTAAGGTTTTCTTTTTTTCTTTTTTTTTTTATTATTATTCTGCAGTTTATGAGCTGTAGTTTCCCCAGTAAAACCATTACAACCTCTTCGACCTCCTTACTGGTTTGCTGCTGCTTATCTCACTCATCCATCAGAGGTGTTGTTTGCTGCCAGAGAGTCTCTGGGCTGGGCAGTGCGGACAGGCCACAACACCTATTCACAGCTCAAACATTGAACATTCAGTTAGGAAACTGTTGCTAGCCAGCTAATGTTTGGTTTGATTAAACAGTAGATTCATTGCAGCCCACTGACCTCCCTTCTTCTGGTTGTTCAGCAGAAAATCTCATTCATGTTTTTTCGCTGGGAGAACTGACAGGTGCCTTCTTCCCATCAAAGCAATAAGGAAATACAAGATGTTCACAAGATTTTGTCCTCTAGCGTGGTCTGACACTTCCAGTGTCAGTCAGCAAGCGCAGGTTCCAAGAACACTCTACCTGTCATAGAACAGGGTGAACTATCAGTAGAAGATGCCATGTACTGGTTCTTGTTAGATGAAGCCAGTACAACATTAAACAAACAGTACTGTATCAGTTGTCTGACTCATATAAATTTGTTCACATTTAACTCCTCAGGTATTTTCTTTATTGCCCAACATAATGCTTTCAAGCAGGCCCCCTTGCAGTGAAACATCACCACAGTGAAACAGTGTTTTTCTGTTTCCATTCAGTGGACTTCAATCATCGCAGAGCAGTTAAAGGATTCAAAAGTGAAGCCCAGCTTGACTGAGGGAGACTGAAATACAGTCTGTGTTGTCAAAGATATCCGGCAAATGATGAAGTCCTCATCAACTGCAAAGATCGAGAGTATGTTAGAGACAGAATGATCAGCAGTGGAAAAGGAGGATTGTACACACACCTGCAGACAGTCCATTTTAAACACACACACACACACACACACACACACACACTGAAATGCATCATTTGTTCCGTTCGTCTGCGATGTCAAGACCCGATGGTCTTCCCATCTGTGCTGCAGCCGGATGTCTTTGTCTGTTGCAGGCAATCCCAAAAGAAGATCCAAACCAAAAATCTTACCCGCAACTGCCATCACACTCCACTGGCATTGTGACCAGGATGTAACATTTCATACCCTGGAAAACTGACCATGGCACAGTCTTTGTACACAAAACACATCCACATTTTTACAGTACTGGAGTTCATTAATTTCAGTATTAAGATGAAATGTAACACATTCAATTCACATTTCTTATATTGTCTTTATCAACTTATCATAATCAACTTTTTAAGAGCTGTGAGTGACTGATTTGAACACATTTAGAAGTTGTTTAATAATTAGAGGCATATGGATTTTCCATAACTGTCACAACAGTGGCAATAAAATAGTCGACTTTCTTCAGAAATTAATAATTGTTAAATGATTTATTCAAATTGTTTTTTAATCTTAAAAACTGGTAGCATTATTAGACAGGAGCCATCTGCTGCTCAGATAATTCAATAGGAATGACCTGGGGTCAGATCTTTTAGTTTGTTGTTTGATTAATTTATACAGCTAAAAGCAGTGGGAAAATGTTTTCATTTGTTCTTGACTGAGGGTGCTGAATAATGATTTGATTAAAACACACACATTTATATCCACACACACGTACACACACACACGCACACACACACACACACACACACACACACTCACACACACACTGTGTCCTCAAAACCTGGGAGACATTGCACATGAAAGGTGCTCGACATCAGAGGGAGTCAAATTGGCCTTGGCTGGGAGGATTGGTCCAATCAACCTCCAACCGTATAATTAGTAATTAGATTGGGATTAGAGTCAACTCTGAGTAGAGGAGCGTGGCCAATTCAAATCAGCATATGAAATGTGATTAAATTAATAAGAGAAAAATTGAAATATTAATGTCCTTTTTTTCCACTGGGTCTCAGTTTGATTTGTTTGAACTTTGGTTAATTACGGACTCACGTAGGGTAAAAGATCGGTGGCTATTTTTAATAATCTTTATTTTATGGCACATTGTAGCAGACCGTTTTATCCGAAATGACAACCTCTGAATATCACACAAACATTAGAATAGATTAGAATAGATTACACATTTTAATAATACAGGTCAACTTTGAACTAAAGAAAAGACCATGACAATATTGAGGGTCACAAGAATACTGTTTTATATTATCCTCATTTATATTTAAGACTGATGTTGAGAAAATATTTTACACACACACACACACACACACACATATATATGTATATATAGAAACATTCACATTTTAGTCAAAGAGCATACTGTGAAAGGATTTACATGACCTACAGAGAAGACTTATGATCAAATAATGATTTTAAAATCCCACTGAAATCCCACTTCAAAGACATTTTAATTTCTGAAACAGGCAGTAAAGTTGGTTCTTTATGGGTTTTAAGGACATTGTTTGTGCAAGTGATGATTTCAGGCTTTTTCCCCTCTTCCCTCTCTCTCGTCTTTGTCTGCTGGTTTCTATTGGTTTATGTAACATATTTGTGCTGCCAGGTTGGGCCAGACTCTCCAAGTAAGAGATCGCAATCTCAAGAGAGAATACAAGTCAGATAAAATAAAAATAATAACAACACATATAAGAATAAGAATTTATACCAGACCGATATAATCCCTTGCCAGCTGATTATTCGGAGGAGGCAGTAGGGTAGCGCTGCTGCTGCCAGCCCCCGAGGGTCTGTCCTTCCCTGAGATTTTTCAAACTTCTCTGACATGTTGCAGAAAACTCTATTTCACCTTGAATGTTCACACTACAGTTTGCTAAAGTTTTTAAAGGATCGACTAGGTCAGTGTTTATTTGGTACTAATGACAATAGTAGGAGTTAGTGCTTGCTGCACAAATTGACAAGGTACAACATACACGGATTCTTAACCATAACAGCATCCAACACTTATCGCCTTGCAAAAAAACAATACATACAATAGATAACATGTGTGCAGGTCTTTTTACATTCTGATAAAATGACACATGTAGTGTTTATCTGTGCAAGAAAATGTTGCACCCTCAACACTGGATGCCCGTGCTTATGACTTACAGCTAATGATCTTTGTATCAAAGCAACATCACTAAAATTAATCAACCATTCTTAATCGATGGAGGCTTCGGGGGAGAACCATAAGTGGTCTACTTGGCAGCACTTAAAACTTTAAATGGGGTTATCAATGAGGGCTGTTTAGGAATTGGTAATTCCAGGACAGTGTCACGACACTTAGCCACCGTAGACTCGTGATTAGATATAGATTAGATATGAAAGTCCTGTCCATCGCGGTCAAGATTCCAGAACATAGCCTAAACAAGTTTTGATGCTTTCAGACAGCCCATGGCAATCAGAAAACCGGAGATACAGATTGAATGTGGAACCAAATCGTTTCAGTGCCTAAACCTCATCAAGTAGTTTCAGTGCCTAAACCCGACCAAGTAGTTTCAGTGCCTAAACCCAACCAAGTAGTTTCAGTGCCTTAACCCAACAAGCTACATTTGGTGCCTAAACATAACCAAGTAGTTAAAGGAGAACTTCGGTCGATTTAAACATGCAGCTTCATTGCTCAAACTACCCTTGACTTGCCAGTACCGAAGACGCGAACACATTTGGTCCAACCATTACAGGGCTCTGTGAACGCATATTTAGCATTGACCGCTAACAGCATGGGGTCAGAACTTTACACTGTGTTTTAAGCGTCTTAACATGCTCCACATCTCACACCAAAAGTTATGCAACATCAGCAGACACCTTACAACACACAGCACTGTAGTGTGTATGACTCAAAATGAATAAAAAAGTAGTTAAAACAGTGTGTTTGTGCAAGCCATCAACCTAATCAGACGTTTAGTTTGAGACTGTGTTGCTTTTAGAGATGTTATCATGCAATGGCGGATACCAATCCGGCAGAGGATGTTCAAGGGTTAAACCAAATGCTCATTGGATGAGAGGGTAAAGATGAATCCCACAGAACTCCATGCAGGTCTCAGTTTTAGGTACAGGAATGTAATCAGTTTCTATCAGACAGCTCTGAAGGACAACAGACTCCAAAATATCGACCAGAACTCTGTAGTAAATTCTAGTTCTACCAGATTGGAAAATGTTTACAGAGCTTGATATTCAAACCAACATATTTATGGGCATCAAACCAAACACTATTCCAGATTTCACTTCACAGACCAGGCCTACATCTACCATTCTGTGTGTTTTGGTTTGGGTTTTTTTTTTGGGTTCCATCTCTATCCAAGGTTTAACATCTTTTTTGGTCCACAAAGTTGTCAAGGGGTTTTGTCTAAAATAACCGATGATGTGACTTCAAATCCGATACCATTAAGACTAGACGGAGAAAATTTCCAGTTTGAGTTTATCATAATATGTGGGTGATATTTCAGAGAATTTGTTATATCTAAACCTAAGTATGTAAGAGCAGCTTTTTTTTTTCAATCAAGCCAGATAATTCACAATTAGCCTCACTTTGAGTTCTCCAGTTTCCATTCATGTCAAGAATTTCCTGCATGACTAGTGCTTAGGTATTAAAATGATTAATTCTTAACAATATGCCTGTCATTATGATCTGGATATCTCAAAAGATTTAATAGGCATACTGATCAAAGGGGTTCTTAAGTGAAGCTGACAACCATTCATTGAAAAGCGCAGGTATTTCTCCTTACGCCTTCAGTCCAGTGGAAAAAATGTACAGCAGATGTACATTAGGGACCACTTTTAGACTATTTTGCCATATTAGAAATGCTCAATGATTTATCACATGATACAGAGTTGTGCTATAGCTGCAGTCAGGCTGTTCTCAGACAAACCTGTGTAAGACACTGCTAGGCTTTTGCGCACATATGAAAAATTCAGCTCCAACAAGCCATGTATGAAGGAAAGAACTAAAATATTGATGTAGATGTCTGTTGGGTTGGGTTGTGTTTCAACAACAGGGAATAGTGGTTTTATTTACCAGCAGCCAGGTGTGTTTTACAGAAAGTAATAACCATGAGTAATTTCTGTGATGGCGGGATGCACAAATAGCAAGACAATGAGAGAAGGCGAAAGACAGAGAGGAAAGAAAGAGAAGGAGATGACTTATGTATGTGCAAACTTGCAAATAAGTATCTGCCCTGTTTGAGTCCCCCAGCTGTGCCCTGAGCAAACTGCCTCCCCCTCGAGAACTTATGGTCTATCCAGCAACTTCATGTTGCATCTTGTCTGAAACATGTATAAAGTTGAAAACAAGTTCAGGTGGAAGAAAAAGCAATTGATAATTATTTTCCAAAAACATGCTTTTATTTTGATGAAAATATATTCTGCGATTAACTGTGAATGTCAGTGATGGACTGGAATTGCTATAGTCAGTGTCGCATAATATTTTATTGTTTTACTGTGCGCTACTTGTGAAGCACCCAGCTAGTCACTAACACTCAAAGTTAGCAGCTAGCTGCAAACGTAGTGGAGCATTTGGCTGATGAAGAGCCATATATTTCCCTCAGGAAAATAACAGTGAAAATTTCGATTGAGACGTTCCTGCCTCCATGTGGCCATACAATGTTGTCTAATTTCTAGGATAGTAAAAATTTTTTATAAATAATAAGCTTGCCAAACATGTTTACAATCCCAAAGTAGCTGAAATTAGTGCAATTTCCGCAACTAGGGGTCGCAAAGACATAAGTAGCGTGCAATCATGGGACAATGTAATGTTTTAAGGTTATATTCACGTTATGTAAAACTCACTCAACCTGTTTTTAATATCTTTCAGCTAAACAGACTTGCATTTCTGTAGCGCTTTTCCAGTCTACTGACTGCTTAAAGCCCCTTACAAAACTTCTCACATTCACCCATTCACACACTGATGGCAGAGGATGCCATGCAAGGTGCCAACTGCTCATCAGGAGCAAGTTCAGTATCTTGCTCAAGGACCCTTCGACATGCAGCTGGGGATTCGAACCAGTGACCTTTAGATTACTAGACGACCCACTCTACCTCCTAATTCTGGTTGTTTTCTGGGTCACAATTTTATTGTTTTGACTAACTAAGCCACTTAACCTGTAAGTAATTTAGGAGCTAACTGCAGAACATAATGGACGATTTAGTTGCTAAGGAGCCAGAATTCCTTCATAGGTTGGTGGGGGCCAAAATCTGAGCTAAAAGAACAGGGAACATTGGACTCATTTGTCAGGAGGACATACATCAGATATTTTCAATGTCTTCAACTGCCCATAAAAATTATATAAAAAACAAATGACGGTGTAAAATATGATAACACTTTATTGATTAATTTTTTTAAATCTTACCAAGCTAAATGGTAAACATTAATGCATCAGCACTTATAATAACATACTATGCAATATTCTCATTTCATAATTTTCATCATCTTCTTTAAATGTAATTCAGAGTGTGTTTCATTATCTTTAAAGCACTTTACAATACAAAAAATTTATCTGGTGATCTCTTTAAGCGCAACACAACATTTCAGTATGACATTTGCATTTTTGATTGTTTGATCACACTGCCAGAGGATGAATGACATTTTCTTTTGAATGGATAGGAGCTTTTATGCCAGCCATATTGTACACTAGTGATTCTTGGCACAGGCATCCAGGATGTTTTATTAATGAAGATGCTTGTACTACGGAGGGAGGGGTAGAAAAACCTGCACACACCGCTTGCGGGACGCGATCACTCAGTGCATTAAAATGTATGATGCAAGGGAGTTAGTGGGACGGTTATCTATGTGGGGAAAAAGGATGAATAAATATTGAAACATCCTTATGAAATATTAACACCAACACAAACAATGAAAGTAACTAAGGGATTTAGGAGTGGCCAAAAAGCCCGCAGGGGATACATTTTCAAAGGCAGCAAACCTGTATGCAATCTTTAAGACGGTTTTCACTAAGGGGGAATAGGAGCAATTTTCTGAAGCATCTCAGATGAACTGCTTCACAGCATGAGAAAATAAATATTTCTTTGAGATCACAGGTTTCCCCTCAGAGAATCTAGTGTTTTAATGCATCACTGGGAGACAGAGGGGCGTAAAAAAGAGCCGTGTATTAAATATGATGAATCCAGAGATGTATGATATATGGTGGGCGTACCTTTTGATGCAATATTTACCTGAAAGAGGACTTGTAAGACTTTCTTGTGCTGATGGACAGGTTTGTCATGCATTGCTGTTATCAATGTATTCATTGTTGAACTGGTGAGATTTCCATCTGTTCCTTTGATTTGCTTTTCATACTATCACTCCCTGTTGTACTGATTATGCAGTGTTTGTCCTCAGAACGTGCATCTCATCCTTAGTTTTTTATGTCAATATTCCCTGCAAAATAAACATAAAGGAATATTTTACAAACCCAATTGCCAGGATAAATGTTGGCAATGTACAATGGATTGTCAAACGTCAATATTATTGTATGCCATGCTCAATTTTGAATGTATCCACAGTTTGTAGAAATGTAAACAACAAACATTTTATTCTGGGCTGGATCACATTCAACAGGTTTGTGCTTATCAAGTCTGTAAGATGCCCTAGACGTCGACTTGCATATTAGCTGATACTGTTGAGCTGATCAAGCTGGCAAAAACAAATGGAATACTGAAATCCTCCCGGGGTTAGAAAGGGCAAGACGAGTATAACCTCCACAGACATCCTCTCACTGCAGGAGCAAGACTAGGAGACGATGCCAGAATGCTGATTGATAAACTTTTGATCTCTGTACAAGGTTCCGGGAGCAGAGCTATCAACTGTGGCAAGATTGTTGAGAGAAACTTTCTCTTTCGGGAGGAAGACGTTTGAGAGATACAACACGCTATCCATTCAAAACCGAACCAGCGTGATACACTGCACGTCTGGAGTTTGATGTCAGAGAGAATGAGACGCAGAGCGAATCAATAATAATAACTGCTCTGTGAGTTTTGTCTGAACGTACATTGATTATAAAACCCTTTATGCCTGGACTGGATTTCAATCGTTTTACACAGGCAGAGCTTTTGAACTGGGTTTCTTAGTCACAGATTTGTTGTTAGGTCTACTCCTTTAGTTCCTGATAAATCTTGACTTGGCCTACAGATCGGCCATCAAGCCATCTCTCACACACATCTGTCACTCCACTTGCAGTACCACTATTACAACTCAACTGCCAGAAGAAAAGTTGGCAAGTTGACAAGCAGACTTGTCTTTCTTTACATTTTTTAATGTTGCAACGTTGTCTTCCCTAAAATTAAAATTTTCAATTAGATTTTGTGACAGCGCTGAGCTGACAGTGAAGTCGGATTAAGGCGCACAAAAGCCAAAATGTGGTTCTGATAAGGAAAAGATCATTTTTCGGCTTGCCTGGTTCCGTTGCCACAAGCAGGGTCGGAAAATGTCCCAATGTCTTGTTTGTTCTTTGTCTCTGGCTTGGCAGCCATCTCGTCCAGCTGTAACACCAACATCAACCTCTCCACCTCCCGATATGACAGCCAGCTCATACACATGTAATGTCAATGTGATATGACATGTTATTATGGTGTGATAATAACCATGAGGTCATTTTAAATATGGTAGGAAAGTTTACCTGAAAAGAGTTAAAAGTCTTCTTGCTACATCATTCCTACCATCATTCTTTTGTCCCTGTCTGAGCCTTCTCTGTCCAATCAACACAATTTGCCTTTTTTCTCCTGCAGGTCAAAGCCTGGTAGTAGTATCACACTAGTACACGGATCTTTTCATTCTCCATTGAACCACGTAAATGCAAAAGGACAGTCACAGGATCCCTGCTGCGTGGCAAGGCAGCTAGAGCACAAGGTATCCTCATGCACTCCACTCAGTGCTCAAGCATGATGTGGGGAGAGAAGATTCATGGTTTGAGGTGGAGGATCAAAATCATATTCCAGGTAAACCACTCGAGAAGGTTGAACACAAAGCACTTTGCCACTATGTCAGACAATTAAAACAGATTGCCTAGAGCCTGATGTGATGACAAATGACAGCAAGGTAAAGGACTGTTACTTTCCTCCACTCAGCGCAGCTCTTCTTGACTCTGAATTTAATTGAAGTTCTGACAGCATCCATCATTTTAATTGGATGAAGTGTAAGGCAAATAAGACCACGCTGTCTTATTAAGGAACAGAATGCTGGTTTGTTGGCGGGGTGTCTACCTTTCCTCATGCTCCTCTACACAAACATGCACATACATTAAAAAAAAAATGCAAGCAGGCATTATGGACGCACCGAAGAGGGAACGAGGAGCATACATCGAAAGACAAAAGAATCCGAGACAATGACACATTATCTCCCTCGCCCGGGTCACGACTCCCCCTCCTCCTTCTCTCTTGCTTCCTGCCGCCACCGTAGGATATCAGAGCCTCCACCAATCCATCCTACCCACCTCCACCCCTCTGCCATTTAAGTACCAGGCCCCTCAGGTGGGAACCAGAGGAGATGGGGAGAAACGTGCTTGTCTCATGCGTAGGAGTCCACAGCTGCATGGCGCGTCTGCTTCCCCTGCCTGTAGACATGCTGCCATTCATCGCCTCATTACCATGGAGGAGAGGAGCAGTAGATGGGTGAAGGTAGGCTGCACAGACTGCAATCAGCTCCCTGTTGCTGTTTTTTTTTTTTTTTTTATGCATTGCATATCACATTTCAGTTTCTGTGCGCTGCACAGCCTCCAGTGTGAAAAGTTACAGCGAGCTGACAAGTTAGTTAGATGATGGAAGCGTGAATCAAGAACTTGAGTTAGCAGGTCAATGGCTCGGTATCGATTTTACATACTAAAAGTACAGCTAAATGACCACCTATATGGTACTGTGTCATGTTATGCACACATCCCCATCATAGTTTGCCATTATATGCCATGGATTATGATTTATTAGCTGCCTTTTGCAATGAGTTGGATTTAAAAGTGCCCGCCTTATGGTGATTATTGATTTTATCATGTCCATCCTTTAATGACCTAAAGAGAGACTGTCATTCTAGCCCACAATGCACTTTTCACTGAGCTCACCTTAGCTAACACTGTGACTAGATACTTGTGATTAGAAGTAACGTTCGCTAACCTTAAATGTCAAGACTGAATTTACCAGTAATTGTGTTGTCTTATGAGAAGGACAGGGGGCCTCAGAAGAGTTATTCTCAAAACCCACTTCCCACCATAGTAAGTTTTCTCCAACTGTTGCACTAACATCAGCTCATCCATAATTCTGCATTTTAAAATGAGTAGGCTGCCTTTATTTGGTCAATGGTTAAGTGGATTTCCAGTTTGGTTCATCTTTTCAAACACATGTTTGAACAACTTTTTCAGGCCTCCAACCATGGAGGTGATCAACCATCTTTAGCTCCTTTAACACTTGCGACAAATAAGGTGTATTGGCCACAGACACGTTTTTTGTGCTCCAATCATAGGGAATCTTGATTTGAACTTGAACTTCCGAAAAAGCTATCACATGGTTCATTTTTTTGTATTGATTGGAATACCCCCCCTTGTTCTAATTGAAAATTAATCCAGCTTTGGATCTGATCGGTCTCTTCCAATTGAGGTGTTTTACTTTAGGCATGTTAATTCTGGTTGAGCATTTTTTCTGATTATTATTGGAATATTACGTTCCATGTAAACGCAACTCCTCTGCAGTCTGCATTGGATGTTGTGTTTAACAAATTGGTGTGTGTGCGCACGTGTTGGTGCATAAGAAACAAAATGAAATGCAGGAATAAAAAACAAAAAACATATCTCAGTTATGAGCTGTCAAAACAAGACACACGCAGAAGATGGGATTTTCTATCTGTTTATCACAGTCAGGATATTGTTTAATTACATTGCCTTAGATTGTGTGTTTCAAAGCACACTTGCAAAGCAAATAATGTAACAAGATGGATTTTCATACAGCAGCGTCTCCTGTGTTTCAGCGCTATTTAAAGTTTGGCCATAAATTAAGCGTTAATGCATTATTCATAACACCACTTCTTCACTCTCCCCGGGGGGTTATGCAAAGTGGGGATCTCTCTCTCTTTCACTCTCTCTCTCTCTCTCTCTATCCATCTATCTCTCTCTCTTTCCTTGGCAACTGTCTACATTATCTCACTAATGGTCTGAGTCAATGAGTCACTCACACATGTCAAAGCCGCAGGATCGCACAGGTTGTTTAGTCAAAGTTAGCAGCAAATTAATTGTCTCTTCAGAATACAGTGCAGAACGATGCAAACAAGCTGCATATTACTGCGGTCAAAACACTGATTTAATTTGATTCACATGCCAGACATCTCCAAACATTTGTTTTCCTTCATCATATTAACGTTGTTAGCCGCCCGCAGTAGAGTAGCCCTTTTCATTCCGCAGCAGCGCATACGGTAACAAAGAAATCATATTTCATATTCACAGAGACGCTCTGGCGTAATTTTCGCCTGCAAGCCAAAGCGAGCTGTAAAACCAATTTGCTCCCGGACTCCCTGGTTTTGTGCAGCAAAAGTCCAACCAAGTGCGGGCGATAAACACCAAAACGAGAGGCGAGCGGGGTGAAGAGGGAGACGCACAATATACAGAAAACAACAACCATTTTCTCCGTGTGCGGTGGACAAGCCGAAGGTTGTAAATGTGGAGTTGCGAATGTACCGTGGTGTTTCGGCTCAGTGGGGGAGGGGTGGATAGTGGACAGAGCAGGGCTGTCTTACCACAGTACCGTGGTCGCTGAAAGGAGGGGGAAAAGTGTTGACAGCAATTTCACCACAGGGTAGGTAGCACACACAGAGCGCCCCAGGTGCCCCGGCCTATACACAGTGTCTGATTGCAGTAAATTGTGGTGCTGTTTTTAGTACACAAACAAACCTTACTGGGTGTCTGGCTGCTCCATTCACTGAGCGGGTTTGTTGAGGACATAGGGGAGGCAGGAGAGTCTCATGGTGAACATTGTAGTATAAGATATGCCGCGTATCAACCGAACGAATGAATAATGTGTGATGTTGTTATAAAATACTTACATGTCATTTGGTATTGTGGGTGCATTAGAACTCTGTGGATCTACATTAAGGTAAGAGGAAAATTAGCAAATGCATTATTCATACATATGTAATTACTACAATATTCAAATGTGGGAAATGTGATTATGCAGGGAAAGAAAAGTGCTGCATACAGCTCTGGTCCGTTCACGAACAATCCATTATGAAACAAAATGCACACTCCTAACTCGCATTTCACAATTGCGCTCTCCGCCTTTTTCGTCAGTCGGAGCTTTTTATCATAAGCGCCCAACACTTAAAAGTTATTACAGCAATACGTCGTATGAAAAAATGATGAAGCATGGCCGCTCTAATAGGCTGCGACGTCTCATCTGAGATTCCCACTCCGTCTAACAGTGCACTTATTTTCCAGAGAGCAAAGTATTTTCCTCCTATCTCATCCATCTCGCTTATGCAAATGAGTGTCTTAATTTGGTTAGGGGCAGAGTCATGTGGGAGATAGGAGAAAGTACAATCTTGTTTACCTTAATGGGGAATGTTTTCAGCCCAGTTAACCAAAACGGAGGCTCATTTAGTCATGCTCAAAGCAGAAATGTAAAAACATGAATTTGACCACAACGTAAGAAATTATCTTTAAAAAAAAACCTGTAAATTGCTGGATCCAATCTGAAATACTTGAATTAATTATTATAATTTTTTGTTTTATATATTACTATCTTAAATATGTATTTTCAATAATGTGTGTGTATATATATACACACACACATATATATATATATATATATATATATATATATATATATATGTATATATATATATATATATATACATATATATATATATAAAATATATGAAACTGAATGAGAGATACATCTGACAACATGTTTTTTTTATGTCATCACTCACATGCAACACATGTAATATTGTGTAAAGTGTAATGCAATGTATTCTTACTCTGCAGATAGACATGGAGATGGGTACAATTCCCCCCACAGAAAGTAACAATAATGATCTTAAACGGTACTGAGAACAAAGGGCCAAGGTATAATAATTACAGCTGCCACTGACCCCTCTGCATTAGTCATGCACAGCGAGAGGCCAACAGGAGAATAATTACAGTCAGCCGAGTCCAAACGCTTCACTGTGAAGGTCTGCTAACTATGTGGTACTGAGTTCTCACAGTTCTCAGTGTGCTTTGGACAAAACACAAGATGAATGTTTTTTTTCTTTACTGTGTCTTCTCTGCTCGAGGAGAGCTTTTAGTGATTTCACAGTCTGAAGTCATCCTTCATGGAGCATTTGGTTATTCCCAGGTTTGGGAAGGTTAGTTTTAAAATGTAATCTGATAAAGTGACTAATGACCACTTAGAAAATTTGGTCAGAAGACTAATTCAAATATCACTATATTATAGTAATGAAACTTGATTACTTTCTGTTACTTTTGGATTACCTCCTTACCAAACATATGTGATAAGAGAAAATGAATGACACTGAGATACTGCTCACCTGTTATTAGGATTAAATAATTTGTCTAATCTTAATAACGGGTGTGCGGTGAAGATGAATGAAACTAGGTACATTAACTCAAGTATAGTACTCAGGTACAAATTTCAAGTAGCACCTTATCCATTTTCTGCTACTTCATGCTAAAAAAATGTTGTCAAATTTCCTCTTGCTTCACTATTTTTATTTGATAACTTTAACTTTGTAGTTATTTTGGAGACAGCGTGCTGCATCAGAGGCAAAGACATGCATTTTTTTTTTGTATTCCTTTTAATGGCAGTCAGATTAAAAAAACGTATTCTGCTCATCTGAAAAATGCTAAATATTGGATCTGATATACAGCCAGGCCAATAATTGATTGACTCATAGTATACAGTCCATCAATTTCACACAGCTGTCAGAGGTCCAACAATTCTGTATTTGATATGTACTGCCCTAAACCCATCCGTGGTCCTGAATTTCAGCTGTCTAAAGGTCGCTCTACTGAGCTCTATTTAGAGCAGGCTGTTTCTGTGCCTGCACCTTTAAATGCTTATGAGCTCCTGAAGAATTACAGACTCTGTGGCTGCAGCAGGGCGTTTCAGAATGGTTAGTGTGTCTGAATATTGTTAGTTTTTTTGTATGTGTTGTTACAGTTACTACCATGTACCTAATGGCTAAGAGATAGCGAAAGCTGTGTTTGTCTCCAACACAGTCTCCAAACTCTTGGACACTGTTCGCATCGTCTCTGTCTCCAGGCTGCACATATTTCCAGATTTCTTACTGTGACAACCAAGCTCCATCGTAATATTATTAACAATAAGCTCGCTTCAAACGCCATTGCATAGCAGACCGAACTGGTTAGCCAATTTCCAGCTGACTTCACCATACTCGTAGGCAACTGTAAATACTATCAAACCGCTGTGACACTTATCGGTGGCTTGGGTGCCATACCTGGTCTCGGTATGGTTGGGACCAGTGGCAACTGGTGACTGAAAAAATTGGGGAGGACAGGAGGAAAACCAGTCCACGGTGTCATGTTATTTTATACAAGTCAACTACTTAACCCTACTTTCTTATATTCAATGAAAATTAAGCAATGACTTACAAGACTTCTTTAAAAAAACTTTTCATTAAATGGCTAATACACAAGACAAAAAAATAATCCGGGATTTGAACCCCAGTCACCTGTATGACAAGCAACTGCGCTACCCCATGTACTACCTTAGCACTCAACATTCACATTTCACGACAGTGACTTTGTTGCTACTCTGTATTGTGTGCTCTGTAACTGTGTTGCTGTCCCGGTCGTGCCGCTAACGTTATGTCCTCCAGCAGGACAAACGAAAGAAACAAAAACTATGAATTATGTTTCTGACTGCTTCTCTCTGATTTCTCCGAACAGTTTTTTTTCTTTCAGAAATGTGCTTATATTTCCTATGAAACCGATTCCAATATCGCTGAAAACTCCATATTTCTTGTCCGAGCATGGCTGCCAGTGAAAGCTGTAAAATAAATAGAATTATTTTTGTTTACGGTTGTATACATAAATCCGGCGAAACACTGAAGTAAAGCAGCGCCGCCATTACTGCGGTGCTTTGCTGCTAAGGATGTAGCGTGTTGGTCCCGTAGCGGTTGTTGAAGACGTTAGCTGTAGATGCGAAAATGTTCTTCAATTTCTTTTTTTTTTTTTTTAAACATATGCTGTTCAATAATGCGGGGAAGAACATGTTGTGAGACCAGGCGGCAATTTGGGACAGGCGATTAATTCCTCCCTCTCAAAAATCCGGGATGAAAATGTCACAAACTTCTCCAGCTTCTCTGTGAATTATCTGGCATCCTGCTGGGCAATAGTTGTCTTCTGCAAGTGAAGTTGTTGCGGCGGAAGAAACGAGTCAGCCGACCAGCACTCGCTGCAAACTCCTCATCTCTGCTGTCACTCACGGTGGCGGACATTGTTTCTCCATCACCCTGATCATTTTGGGGGACACTCTCTCCTGTCGTGCCCGTTTGCTGATAACTCATCCCTGCATGTTTATCTGAAGCTCCTCGCTAGCCTTCTTCCTCCCTCCAGCAGGCAGCCTGGCCCTGTTGCTGTCCTCCTCGGACAGACGCTGAAGCTCAGTTTCTCTTACTCTCTTGGGGTCGACAGAGAAACATCTAGCGGCTGCTTCTCCCGAGTTTTCCTCTGCATTTTTTACGACAGAAAGTTTGAATTTGAAGTTGTGCTTTTTATTTTTTGCTGCACAGGAGCCATGGTGATCATCACTGTGATACTGACTGACAGAAAGCAGCATAGCACGTGAAAAAGGCGAAGAAGAAATGACGTGCAGTGTCAGTGGTCACGTTTCCTTCTTTAATAAAAAAAAATAAAATAATTAGACCCGACATTTATTTGGAACCGGCGGTTATTTATCAAAATATACACCTGAATCCGGCGTTTAAAGTCACCTGAGGTTTTCACGAGCAGGATGCTTCCACTGAAAATCCATTAGAGGGCACCGGCAAGTCACAGTCCGCAGCCACGCAGTATTGGCGGCAGGCAAGATGGCGGCGCCCATAGATTTCGCCCCGGATTTGTGTATAAATGTGAGAATGAAATTTAGGAACTGTTATTGGACCAACCTGCTGTCAATCTTGCATTCTGGTTGCTGATTGGTAAGGGAGGACGTCCTCCCTTAGCGCGTCATTTTACGTGTCTTAGCCAATCATAGATCAGCATGAAAAAATCCTTAATGCACTGAGTGAATGGAAGGAGATCTCCTCCCACGGAGGACAGAAGCCCTCCGTCCTCCTCTAGCCTCACTTTCCTACTCCCTGCTCCTCTCACAGACTGCTCTGTCTCCTCCGTCTGCAGCTGTCGCTGTTGAACCGTTTTAAGTGGATTTTCTTCCAAAGAAGAAACTTTTTTATGATATAATATATATATATATATAATATTTTATAAATGATACTGAGATTTGGAAATGATTTATTTCAACCAGTTACTCTTTCTCAAAAAAAAATTGATCTTCTTCTTGCCTCTCAAAAATAGAGGACCAACCTCCTCTGCCTCTATGGACGAGCCTCCTCTGGTTGGGACTGATCCTTTAAAGAGGGTCGCAACCACTGTCTTTTTTGTTGTTCTGTAGATGGGACAGAATATAGGCACTGATGTTGATTTATACAACCAACAACAGAGCAATTTGTGTGTCTAGCTCTGAGCGGCACCATTGTGAAACACTGCTAGCTTATCGCTGGATACACTGAACTTCACTTCGGGGATGAACGCCCCCCTCTCAGATATCTACTATCATTGCGCAGAGGAGGCCGGCCTATGATAATGACTCCTTATGTCACGTAACGAAAGGAGCAGAATCTGAACAGCCTGTAGGAGTGCCGTTTTACCAGTGGGTGGGCTGCAGAGACCATGCAGGAATCGCTTGTTTTTCTCATTCTGGGAGTTGGCAGGCTCAGGGAGGACCAGCTTATATATGTAGAGAGCAGAGAAAACATGTTTTTCATAATATGGGACCTTTAATATATGTGTAATTTCCTTTTACTTGTACTATTGATACTTAAAATTGTTTAACATCAGATACTTTGAGACTTTTACTCAAGTACTATTTGTCTGGGCAGGTCCATGTAACATTAATCATGTAAGTGATAAGGAACCATCAGTCTGAAATAGACGAACTCAAGAATAAATAAATACTTATTCTCACCTCATCATCATGTGAAAGAAAATTTGTTATCCCAACATAACAAGCTTGTTATCTTGGGAATACAATACTGTTATTTTATGAACATGAAAAAAAAAGTTTGGAAAGAGTCTGGAAATTCCAAGATGTCAAAACTTGTGACATGAGATAATTACCTCCTCTAATCGATGACATATCTGAATCTTTTCTCAGTCACTTGCATTCTCACAGAATATAAAGCCGATGTCTTGAGCTCATGAACATGTTATGTTATGATCATAAAAAAGGGAACATGAGAAACAATTACTTCTCTCTACTGTTTTGAGCTTTTAGCATTATCTAATCAACAGCATTAAGTAAGAGTTGTATATACTGTACATTCACACAATTACTGAAATTCTCCTGTGTTGAATGCATCACTTTGGACACTAATGTATCTTTATAGCAAGTGTATTTAAACTCAGTTTGTGTCTCAGTGTACTTTAAATACTCAAATTCCACATTTTCAATACAGAAAATAAAGCTGGAATCAAACTCAAACTGAATAAAAGCACAAATACAATTGGGCAATTACTATCCTGCCAATGCTTGTGCATGTGCAACCCCTAACCTTTACCTCCACTACCACCCACGACATCTCTCTCTCTCTCTCTCTCTCTCTCTCTCTGCAGCAGTTTCCTCCGTCAGTAGAGCCTGAGAGTAGAGTCACACCAGCACGCTCCACTGGGCCCTGTGAAAAGGATGCCAGGTTAGTGTGAAAGGCTGCCCGAGGGACTGTGCAGTTGTGTGTGTGTGTCTTGAGTGGGTGAATGACCACAGTGGAGTGTGAGGTGAATGTCACACCCATCAAAGTGCACAGGTAATGATGCACTGTAGCTGGCATTGCTACAAGGCGATAACCTGGATGTCCACTTACCTGGTCCCCCCCCAACACACACACACATACCCGCGTAGGTACACTTTGGGGACACATCTGAAACAACCCCCCTTCAGGGACACTGCTGTCTGTGGTGGTGGTTTAGAAGGACGATACCACCATCAACAGATTACAAAGGGTTAGACATTATAAAAATAACTTTATATTTCAGAGACAACCATCTTTTGTACCATGTCAAGTTACACCTCCAGCTTTGGCACAAATATCAACTGACCAACCTTTTAGAGCCCTTAAAGGAACATCTGTAGGGAATTTCTTCATATTTGGCGAAAAAACTTGGATGAACTGCTTTGATTTTGGTGATCAAAGGTCATTGTGACAAAATTGTATACAAATGTATAATAGGATAAAATAAAGAAGTGATGACATTTTATATCCAAAAGGGTCAAAGGTCAACTTCACTGTGACATCATAATATTTAGCAGAATCACTTTTCATGATATCATTCGACACCATAACTCAAGAACAGACGGTGAGATTGTGACCATATTTCACATTTGTTTGTGAGACGCCGAGTTGTTAATGCTAATACTGGCTGCGCACCTTCAAACTGCGGTTAATGTAGAGTTCTTCTGGGCTGCTTGACTGCAGATTTTGTAATTAAGTTTGTATCTAATTAAGCGATGATGTCTACAGGCATGGCTACAACCTTGTGTTCAATCATTTGTTTGTTTCTCTCAATGAATTTGCACCCTAATGGACATCTAGCAATAACTGAGCTTCAGGTGAGTGTCATTGCACCATGTGACAAAGTTCTCATTCCTCTGTTATCTTCTATAAAATAGTCATAGTAATAACTTTCCTTTTTGTTGTAAACTACATTTATTAAATTTTTATAATCTTTGTTACCTCAACACAATTTAACCACAGAACAAGGATGTGAATTAAGCCGCAACCGTCTTACACACATCTTATTCACAACCACATTCAAGAAACATAATTACACCAACAACAACAGAATACCCAAGAGTCTTTGCACCACAGTCCACAAGGGGCGTTACAGTATACTAAAGTACAAGTATAAGCTTTAGTGTTAAAGTATAAGTCTAAGTCTAAGTATTAATGTACTTAGTCTTAGACTATTCTTTATACTTTTCAGTATAAGCCAAGTATACTTCACTATACTTTTCTTAAGTATATAAAATATAGTATATAAAAAGTACACTTCAAGTATACTGCCTCAGTTTTAGTATAAAATAAGTATACTTGTTGTACACTTGAATAAACTACTTATTGCTAAGGGATGACATACCTTCATAAATGAGTAAGAAAAGCTTTATTGATACAGATACAGATACATATACACACTGTGTCAATCAACCATTCACAGGAAATGCTGTCACCTTGTCTGATTCCTGTTTCTATTGCATGTACATAAACACTCATATAAAGAACGACACACAAAAGCAGCATTTCTTCACTCACACTTACAGATTTTCTGAATTGAAGGACTTTTGAGCGGAATTGAGGGACAAAGAAAGTTTTTTTCTTACTTTTTTATGATTTTGGTTCATTATGATGAGCAGTTGGCCTTTTTGGATATTCTGGATACACACACACACACACAAACACACGCACACACACACTATTGCACCCCGCTGAACTACTTAGTGAGTCATATTCTGACGTCGTGCTGTGTGTCATTTCAGCGGCCTGAAGGCAACGCTGAACTCTTCTCCTTTGATATGCAAAGAAAACACTTTAGGCATCACTTGGCGGAATGAGCTGCAGTTTGGGACCAAGGTGTCGTCGAGTCATATTCCCCACATGCACACACTTTTCCTCTACCTTCTGATTTACTGCACACATTACCCTCACAACACTTGCTGCTTTAGTGTATGTTCAAATATGTGAGCTGAGATCCATTCCTTGAACTTCATATTTTTGTAGATTTCATGCATTTCTTTTGTTTCTGTTCTACTTAAATTTCGCTGAATTAAAAAGTGAAAAAAATAACATTACAGAAGAAATATATTGATGAGATAATAATCCAGAGATGGTGGATCTGTGACGAAGCCCCTTTGACCAGGCTATTCCGGCACATCACTCACTGTTGAGATCCCATTAGTCAATTTTACATCAATTCACACCGGTTGGGTTTTGATTCTATGCACATCTTTGTGTTGTATCAGCCCACGCATTTCTTCATCGCCTCGCAGTGTCTCAGTGTGAGTGTTGGAGCCATCTGTTGGGGTAAACGCGTTGTCAGAAACAGTGAAAGTGAGATGGCAGCGAAGAGACGCTCGCCCTGAGGCACTTCCACTGTCATCACTCCTAGAATCCCGCTGTGCAGACCATGAACATTAACTTCCGAAAGCACTCCGGATAATCACTTGCAGCCTCACACTAGCCAAAACAAAGATTGCAGGGGATTTTCTGATGCACACAGTTGGCACACGGCGCAGGAATTGACAGTGAATGAACACTTCATTCAAGAATGTTTTATATAAACAGCGAGTGTTGAAAATCAGGGAGACGTGAAATGGGAAAACTTAATTCTGGGATAGATCAGCATGGCAGAGCTTGTGTTGATGTTCATACTAATGAATGCCTATCATGAAACCATACCAGTGTCTCATAAGTATTCCTGTCCCCCAAGGGCGGTGGTTTGGCATCAAAAGAAAATTTGTGGCACAATGCTAAGGTGAACGTGCGGACGCTCTCATCCACGTGAAGACATTTCTTTTTGATCCTCTGCTGCACTGTCTCATATAAAGACCTGCAGCACTGAAACATCTGCCTCAACACAAAAAAACAGACAGGCAGATATATGAGGAAGCAGACAGGCAGCTGCTGAGGAGATAAACAGGTAGACGGACAGGTAGAAAGACAAGCGTACAGAGCGGCAAGCAAACGGTCAGATGCACACACATAAACTGCAGCCATGCAGCATCGTGGGCTAATTTCTTTTCTTCAAACTCCATCTGGACATGAGACAAATAGAGTCATATGCCTGCCAGCGAGGTGACTGTAATTTGTTTGCCTGCATGGCCGTGATATTTAGTTTCTCTCCAGGTTAAAACACAATTACTTCCGAGCAAACACAACCGGACCAAATCGGCCGTGGCGCCCGGTCCCGCCATCTGTTGCTTGCTTGCAGCAGGATGTGAGCATGGCTGGAAAAATGGCTCCCGATTACATGTTGCACGGAGACAACTCCCCTGCACTCGTCTGATACACGTATGTACATTTAGACGTCAACAAACATCCATAAGCGCACAACGCTTGCACAAACATGCTCGCAGATTGCCTGAAATATGGCAGACAAAGAACTACGCGCAGACTAACACATAGACACGGATGCAAAGTAGAGCCAGAGCAGGGATTTCAGGTCTGAAGTCTGCAATCTGACGGAAAAAAGCAGCGGTCCAGAGACGCTTTTCAATATAAGACCCAATATATATGGAATGTGTTTTCACCCGAACTCAGCTGGATGCCCAATCACCTGAAAGTGTCTCCCTCTTGATTCTGCACATCTGTCAACTTCAGAGAAGTAACTTTTAAGGAGTCATTTTCCATATCAACAAGAAAGTGTCCCATCTTCTGATGCTCTGCCTGCCGCTGTTTTATATTCATGCGCTTCCTAAAGAGTCTTGCGATATCTCCTCTCTAAAAAGCATTGAGATGAACCTCATAAAACTGCAACGCTGTTGAAATTAATCTGGAGAAACAGCGCGAGGAGGACTGTAAACATAATCTGTTCATTTGATTTACAGTATCGTCTTTATGCGCAGAATTACGAGCGGAACACCAGAGGGATGTTGTCAGGTTTTTGTTTTACATTTGGCGCGGAGAGAAAGAGTCGTTGGCGCAGCAGCAATGAGCCCCAGCACTTGCAGCCCTTTGTGTGTGTAAATCATGGCAAGAAATGGCCCCTTTCTCATCCCAAATTACACCTTCTTTCGGTGCATCCTATGAAGAAATTAAATAAATACAATATGCAAAACCATGCCTAAGCTAATTAGCAGCGGGCTGCCTCACAATGAATGAAGAATACAATTAATCAGTGTGTGCGTGTGTTTGCGCGCGTGCTTCGGTGTGTGTTCAGGGGGTTTGCCGATGAACACATATGCCCGCTTTTTCATTGACGCTGCCTTTGTTTCGCCCCTGCTAATCTTCAGCCTTGTGTTTTTATTCGACAACATTGTTCTATGAAATCAGTTGTTTGCATGCTTACAGTTTTGCATAGGCAGAGAAGGGGGCGATGTGGGTTTATTTTAAATGCAATTCTTGTAATTGATAATGCATTAGGAAAAGTCTATTTTTAATGGCATCTGCATCCCCCTGGTAGGTGACGTACCTCTACCGTATGAGATAAGGCTGTAGCGCTCCACTTTCCGCTCAGTTCAGTGAGAGTGTGTCCACAGTTGGACCCTTTCCAGATGCAAGTCACAACGTAATGTGGGCCTATTAATAGATTAGATACAGGCTTGTCTGCTGCAATTTATTAAACATGATTAAACATCTTGGCAGCGGTTCCAGCTCTGCTAACCAACCCTGGAATGAAACAGCCGAACTTCTCATGGTTAGAATCAATTAAATCATCAGTTTGATTGTGTTTATGTTTGTTATAGTTCTGAAATTAAAAAGTCTTTGTTCATTTACAGCAAGTCCGGAAAAAGCTTCTCTCTGTCATCACTACAGGGCAGCTCTATCTTTTCTCATTAAGTAGTATGGCTTTGTAGAATTGTTTAAATATCCCTCAAGTACATTTCTGAAGAACCAATCGGTCAGGATGAGATTATTGTCTGTTGATATTTAATAGTTCAATAAAAATGCATGAAAACAGAGATGCAATATGTACAAAATTTAGTTTAGAATATTCAAAAAGTAAGGTTATCAAAACAATGTGAAGAAACGCTACGAAGCGCTTTTGTAGTGGCCAAACCATATAATTACATCATCACAAAGACCTAAGATAAGAATGTGAAAGAAGCTTCTGTAAAATGGTAAATACATTTTTTTTTTAAATGATTTGTTTCACTGTTTGAGCCATGGGGTTCAATAAAATTTGGAAAGTCAAGACGAGCAGCACAATTGGAATTATTTTATCCCCATTCAAGTTAGCCGGGCGCTAAACTGTAAATTAATCAGTCAGCGCTCTATTGGCTATTTTGGCTTCATGTTCCACTGAGCTGCTGTCATAGGAATGAACAGGGTCTCCGTCTCCATGGCTGTGTCCAGATATAATTAAACGTCCTTGTCTCAGACGGCTAGCTGCACGGCTAACTAAGCAAACTAGCTAAGAGCATGAACAGTTAGCGGTCACTCCGATGATAAGCTGCCCCCTATTTGTATGAACATATTAAATAGTGTATATTTAAGTGGAAAATTTATATTCTCATACTGAACACACAATTATTTTCTCTCTTGGTTTTAGCCCCACGAAGTGAAAATAATTATGATTTTGAAGGGTGACAAGGCCAAACCACCACCGTCTGATGTTAGCTGGTCTCTGTGGAAACCCTGTGACAGTGAATGCGGGCTGCATCAAAGTCTTCCACGGTGGCAAAGTGCCACTCGCAACAAAGGGAGCCTTGTGGCCCCGTGGTCTAACTTGTACCACCACACATAGCCCCCCCCCCCCCCGCGCGCGCGCGCCCCTGCCTCCTCCTCCCTCCTCCCTGACCCCCGTCAGCCATCAGCACATCAGAGCGGAGACAGACAGCAGAGGAAAAGGCTGGACCTCATCTCACCTCTCAAAGAGCTTCATGACCCTGTTGCTCCCAGCTGCATTCACGCCGCCTGACACCAAGTTCAAAGTAATTTCTTCTTCTCAGTGTGTGCGTGTGTGTGTGTTTGTGTGGAGAGAGTAAATTAGGGTGTTTGTTCAGGCTGCAGTGTGTGATTCTGTGCATGTGTTCTTGTGTGTGTGAGTGCACGCTTTGAAACACTTGTGTACATACTGTGTCTATACAATACGTGCGTCTGTGTAAGCGTGTGTTATTACAGTCCCTGTTTAGCTGAGCCGAACATCTGTCACAACAGCCTGCTCTCAGATCGATCCGTCTCTAGTGGAATGAAAATAAAAATATTCCCCTTTCGGCAGCTTTATAGCAGTGGAGTGATAGTTTACACGTACAGTACACACACACGCACACACACACGCACACACACACAGACTCGCAATTTGGCACGTCTGAGCGTTTAATGTCAAGGATGTTTTTCTTTTTCCGCCATCAACTTGGAGTCACATTAAAATGTCTCAGATAATTTTAATGGGAGGAAAGTGGCCATGGCAACCGTGTCTTACAATAGAAACAATACATTGTGCAGACTGCCTGTTTCGTAAGGACACTTCAGACGCAGCACAACCTGTTTTATTTTTTTTTATTTCTTAAAGAATAAGAGAGGATGAGCAGATGTAGGTTGATGCACCTCAAAGGAGTCGTCTTAACCCCATTCTCTCCCCTCCATTTGTTCCAGCACAAAGGCAGTCTCCTCTGTCTACAAGACCCATTTAACACATGAGTGGCAGCGAACTCGCAAAGGGAGGGGGAGGGGGGCGAAGGTTCATAAAATTGATGTACCTTGACATCAGCTGACCTCTGTCAGATAGTTCTGTCTGCTGAGGCTTTCTCTCGTACGTGTAGTGCTGCCGTCCTTCTCTGGCTCAACCTCAGGTGTCCTTTTTTCCCCCTTATACAACATCGTTGCAAAAGAAGTTCGATTTAGTTCTCTCCCAAAAAAAAAAAAAAAAAATACCCAGCACCAAGAAGCCATTTTGTGCATTCAAAACCTGTGGAGATCAAACCCTTTTCCAACGGTAAGTGATCATATGCTCGAGGGGGAGCAAGGCATACATTTTAGCACGGGGAAATTTGTATGGAGGTGTTTTTAAAGTGGATGGCTTTCACAATGCAGACGGCTCGCAATAAAAGCTCTGAGAGGTATTTCCAACAGAAGTGTGGGGTTAAATAATACTTGTCAGCAGTTCGGCAAGAGTAGACACTGAAGATATATCATCAAGCTGAACTTGACGAGGCTGAACCAGATGGAATAAGATTCTATTTCCTGTATACCGCTGACCACCACGGTGCTTAGTCAGAGACGACTATACATTTGAGCCGGATTTGCATGTGAGTTTGGGTAACACACATATACAGCACCATTAGGTGTGCAAAATTGTGTCACTTTCACTGATTTGTTCCACTTTTTTAAATATAGGAATGCCTTTCTTTACCTTAAAAGACTTTCAATTACAAAGATTACTAGTTTTGTGTCGCACCAACGGACACCTTTGAGCTGTATCATTTGATTTTCGATAGTAATTCATTAAAAAGATGCGTTCTAACTAAAGAGCGAGTTCATGCAAAAACCCTGTCTGGCATTAAAGCTCAATGGATGCTTTTAATGCGTTGAAACAAAACGGCGGCGGCGAGGCAAGGACGCGATATCAAGAGCTGACTTCCCTGGCGTACTTTGAAAGCCCACGATAAAGCCTTGAGACCTTCCATGTCATTGCCATGAAACTAAAGCTTTAATTTGTCATTGTGCGCGGTGCCAGCAAAACATGCCGGCAGAGGAAATAAATAAGATACAAATGAGTTCCTCTAAAAAGAGCCACAGCGTATAGAAGTGAGCAGAAGTAATCGACAAAGCATTCCTTAATAGGCTTTTCATCGTGGCTGACTGAAATGGCGGGATTTCTGCAACCACGTCAATTAGTAAAACTTTTCTTTCTCTCCTCCTCTTTCAGCTCTGAAAAGACTATGAAATTGCCACCGCCCGACACAAAAAGAAAAGCCTTTTATTACGCTTGCCTTTCAAACAGGCTGTCGACAAAACAAGTTCTCTGCCTGCAGTAGCGAGCTATTTAGGACCGGAGAGCAAGGAAGACGGAGCCGTCACGGCATCCAAAAAGGGCTCGAATTGGGTGTGACAGCATTTGCATCACAGGCTCTTTGTCCCATATGGTGCTCTGAGGACAACCTATGAACCTTCTTTTCTGTACAGAGGACAGACTGACGACTCTGCGAAATCAATTAGATGATTATATTAATTCACATTGATGGCTAAATAAATCGTTAAACTTGTATTTTGGATCAACCTGTTTGAACCGCTGCTGGTTTGACATTTCTGGCAGAATCGGAACTAATCGCTGTCTGTTTGTTGCACTACTAATGATGAGTTGTGGTATACAAGCAAAATGTTTTACTTTTTTCAGACTTTAACGAAAATTGCACACGTGAGCTTCGCCTTTTTGCATGTGAAAAATGAAATTTTTTACGCATGAAAGAAAATTTTAACGCATCAAAATTCTCACATATAACACATACATGCATGTCTAAGCGATTAGCATCGCTTTACATGTGGACATCAGAATTCCCACATGTGGAAACAAAACATTACTCATGAAATCATGCTTCTTTACATGTCATTTTCTCACGCGATTTGCTTTTTTAACATGTGAACTCAAATTTTTACATGCAACAATAAATAATGTTACATGCCAGCAAGACATTGTTATCGCTGATCGGCTTGTGTGAATCTTTGATGGGGGGTGGGCACCATTACTACACTATTAACTTTTTGGTTTTAAAGTCCAGATGGAACAGAAGGTGGAGTGTTTATGTCTTCCCCCCCCCCCCCCCCCCCCCCCCACAAAAAAAACGGTCAGGTAGGGAGGGACTTGTCAAGGATATTGAATGGCGCATATTGTAGCCAACAGTGTTAGCGTAGAATGTGAGCTAGGCCCCCCCCCCCTGCCATGCATCTACATGTGTAGCAGACCCTGTCTGACCAGGTCACCGGAAACTCCCAGTGAACATGCTCGATTAAGAAATGAGAGGGCTTCCCCTAATCAGAGGGCGGGACCTAACGCAGCATCTGAGACAGCATCTGAGACTGCCAATTTAGCAGTGGGGCCTAATGTTTGTTGGCTAATAGGACTGCTAACATTAGCTGCAGATAGCATATAAGAGTACAAATAATTGATTTTTAAATTTTTTTGCATTCATTGTTAAAAAGGTGCACAACGTGACCATGAAAGTAACTAAAATAGTTTCAAGGCCTTTTTTTTTTTCAATTTCAGCTCAACTTTTAGCAACCTTATATTCCTCCAAAACACACTATGGAGGTTAAGATTCCGTCTGCATTGTTTTGTTGTCCTTGTGGTTGGACGTTCCAAAACTTGATAGAAGTGGAACTGTGATTTTGAAGATTGAAGCCTGCTAAACAGAAAAGGCAACAACGACAAAAAAGTGATTGCACATAAAAATGACCCCATCTGCTCTTTCTTTCTTTGACTATGCACTCCAAATGAGGCTGCAGCACCAGGATCAGCCAGCACTGCTCTGGTTAAAACTAAAAACAGGTGCCGTTGTGTGTGTGTGTGTGTGTGCGTGTACGTGCCCATATGTGTCACACAGGCCCCACACCCCTGTGTCTCTCTTCATACGCCCGGCAGCTCAAAGCGGGTGGAGATGCTGATGGCATTAGGCTGCACTTGGGGCCGGCGAACCAGCTGGCCACCAGCTCCCAGCAGCTCTCCCAGCCCCAGGACAGGCATGAAAGGGCCCCT
This sequence comes from Sparus aurata, assembly GCF_900880675.1. NCBI lineage: Eukaryota > Metazoa > Chordata > Actinopteri > Spariformes > Sparidae > Sparus > Sparus aurata. Next base: position 15,758,082 of record NC_044189.1, on the reverse strand, counting down.
CAGACCTCTGGGGAGCTCTTAGTGTCTTGTCGGCCATTGTGGCCCTAATGGTCCCCCGCAGTCACACTCAGCATTCATAGCTGGCCATTATACTGGACCGAAACCAATCGCTTTGCCACGCCTGTTGGAGTCAAGAGGGGACGTAGTCTCCTGTTGAAACTACGACAGCGGGTGGAGCTCACTCACACTCGGACACAGGGCTCTCTGGTTTGGTTCCCTCTAGCTCTGTCACCTCTCTTCAAGTTCCTTTCTATTTTCTGATCTCCTTTGTCTCCCCTCAACTCCTCCCGCTCTCGCTCTCCCTTTCTCTTTCTCTGTGGTCAGCTGCTTGACTGTATGGGGTTGACAGGGCCCTCCAGGCCCACCAGTAGCCGCCACCTGTCCACCTTCCAAAGGATGAAGGGTCACACAAAGACACAGCGGACATCCATAAGTCTGGAGGGCAAAATAAGATCCTGAGAGGCTGCTCTGAGCTTTGAGATAAATTGATTTTTCACACCGTTCTTTTACTAGCTAGGGATCACTCTCTTTGATTCACGTCTGTTTACAAATTGCATTTCTGTGTTACATATTTACAAGAAACCATTCACATAGAACCAACACAAAGGAACAGAGACACAGGACAGTCAACGGAGGGGAGCAGAACGTAGCTACATGGTTATGTGTGATGACACATTAGATTCTTCACCAGTTTGCCACTATTACTCTGATTATGACAATATTCACACTTTGGTATAGGTCAGCATATTCCATTTGGATATTCCAAATTAGGTCTTATTCCATTTTTTTTTTTCCAATTAAGACGTTGAACATGCTCATGTTACTAGTGATTTAGGTGTGTGGACATGTATGCAGAGTGTTCAGAATACACAGCCCAGTCATGAGGATATAATGTTAGCGGTTAATGTTTGTCTATAGATAGACAGTGATAGATAGAGACTTTATTTGTCATTGTACAAAATACAACGAAATATCAGGTGCACTCAAGTACTGGACTCAAAATACATAAATAAAAGCAGATAAATAAATAATATACCCTAAAGTACAATAAATAATGCTTTCATTCATCATCCATTGTCCTCAACCATACTCTTATTCATGCCAGCTTATTTACCATGCATACCTTGCCAGCGTATGCAAATCATTATGTTCAATGAAGGTAAAGTGCATTGTGTGATAAATAAATGATTGCATATTAGTGTTGACGTGTGTTTTTGTGGGTGTGTTTTTAGTTCTGAGTTCAGGATGGTGATGGCTTTGGGGTAGAAACTGTTGATGAATCTTGTGATGCGAGTTTTGACGGGCCTGTAGTGTGTACAGGTGGGAAACAGGTCAAACAGGGGACGAGCTGAGTGGAATGAGTCCTTTAGGATGTTGTGAATTTTCACCAGGCAACGGGAGGTGAAGATGTCGTCCAGGGAAGGTAGCTGCTGGTTTACGATGTTCTGGGCAGTTTTTATGACCCCCTGCAGGGACTGCCACCATACCACACCGGGATGCCATATGTGAGGACACTCTCCATTGAACGGCAGTAGAAGGACTCCAAAAGCTGTTGTGACAGGTTTACCTTCTATAGCAGCCTTAGAAAGCACAGTCGATGTTGTGCCTTCTTTACAAGCGTTGTGCTGTTCGCTTTCCATGTAAGGTCCTCTGAGATGTGTGTGCCCAGAAATTTGAAGCTGGCCACTCTCTCTCCGTTGATGTACAGTGGTGAGCGGGTATCCTGCTTCTATAATGAGTCGATAATGAGTTCTTTTGTTTTTAAACGTGGCACATTTTGTTCACGTTCTGTGCTTATTAGCCGACTTCACATCAGGATGTGGAGGGGACGGTGGGGGCTTCAGACAACAGTGCTGCCGAGCAGCCAACCGCAGTTTGAGTCGCATAGTTTCTGTGGCGAAACCGGACGTTTTTGTACTGGAAGTCGGACCCATCTCATCCGTTTTCCTAAACCTAACCAAGTGAGCAGAGCATAAGCGCAGAAACCTGACAAGAGAGAAAAAGAAAATTCAGTGTAAACGAAGGCGAAGTTGCAACATGAAGAAAAATTCAGCTTTAACTCATCTGTGGTTTTGCAGAAAGGTACTTGGCTAACTTTTATTCTGGCTATTGGGTTGGAATAGAGGTCACAGTTTGCGACACGCGGCCTTGCCTGTTCACGGTCAGCGCAGTGAGTTTTGTATGGGAGCGACACATCTGCAAAAGTAAAGCCACAATTTCTGGTTAGAAGGAGAAAGTAATATACCTACTTTTTTTTATTTTTTTTATTGGTGATATTATGTTATGTTATTATGTGAAAGACAAAGTGACATGAGGGACAAGTACATCACACCACAAGGACCTACGAATACAGACAGTGGACACACAGTACAGATAACAACAGAAAACAACATAAAGTTATGATGATATGTATATAGGTGGTGTAATATACCTACTTTTAAACATTCCAAAGGACTCGGATACAGATTTTTTTGGGGGGGATATACCCAAATATCACAACACCAAACTTTGCAAGGCGGCGTTTGAAAGAATGAAAAAGAGGGAAGTATGCACAGCCGCACTTTTTCATTAGCCATGTAAACAGCTTAGTATTGGCTTTTTCAAAGTAAGGGCGCAAAACTGTGATATTTTGTGCATGTGAACGTGCTCATTGAGGCTGATTAAAGGCTCACAACGGGGTTCCTGGTAATAGCATTTGTTACATTACTCGAGACTGCAGAGAAAAAAATGACATGCAAGTGGAACGGCAAAATAACTAATTCCTCCCCGAGATCACACGAGCGGCAAAGGCACAGCCAACAGCCTGTGTGTGTGTGTGTGTGGTTTTTTTTTTTTTTGTGCACGAATCCCCACAAATCTACAGTCTCAAAGTCACCCCATCAAAGCTGCTATCAACTAGGCGGCGAAGCACTTTGATGTCCCGACTGTCTCTCAGGTGCACGCGGGCCAATTAGCGCGAGTTCCCTTTTGTGCAGAGGTTGTATACAAGTGACCTGATGCTCCTTGTCGCAGTGAGTTCAAAGGGCTGACAGTGCCAAAGAAAGTCCCCATGGGGGCTACACGAGCGAGAGTACAACCTCTGCTATGCAAACACAAACCCCCCCTTCCCGGAGCCCCAGAGCTCCAGGCAGGGGAACAATATCATGTCGAGTCGGTGAATCTCTAATGCGGAAAAAGGAGGAGACGAGCACACAGCACGCACACACACACCCTCCCAAATGTGACAAAACACACACACACACACACACACACACACACACACAAAGAGATGAGGGGAAGACTTGGGAGATTAATTCGGGTTTGTGTGCAGGGAGGCAGGTAAAGTGCGGATTGAAAGCCAGAGAGTGGAGAGAGATTTTGTCTGCGGGGAGGAATGATGAGGAGAGTCAGAAATACAGTTTGAAAAGTTGGGTAACTCGTATTGATTGAACACATGGCTTCAATTCAGCGGCGCCAAGAGGGAGAACTTTTTTTTATCTCTCACCGCGGCGCCCTGTGCATCAGTAAACATCATTTGAAGCAGCGGACGTCCTAAATATCCTGATAGGACTTAATAAAAACTGGGGTGCTTACATTTTAACATTCTGGGACCAGTTTGAACATTTTTGATCTACGGCCCGGACAAATGAATATTTTTCTTCTTTTCTTGAGGAACACCAGTAGTTCTCACTGCATGGGGAGCCATCAACAAAGTCCCATTCTGGGTTTGGACCCTTATCTTCGAGAAACACTGCAGTTGCGGGTCCTCTAAAAGACCTTTTTTTTGCTGCCCTTGTTGATTTCATTTTCTGAAGATACCTCAGCAAAAAGAAACTTTCTGTTGAGACTGGCGTCATGTGGGAATGCAGGCTATAAAACTGAAAAAAGTGTGTTTGGTGTTCTCTGTACAATTGCAGTCTGGGGTGGTATTCAAAACTAAGAGATTGATGAAAGTTGTTGTACAGCCAGTGATGGTTTGCTGTGTTCGCACCCACAGAGACGCACAGAGACAAGTTTGAGATAGAGCTGAGGCCAGTATGAGGACCATTTCACAGATCCAGTATCATTAGTGTGAAATAATGTGAATGTAAATTTAAATGTGCTTTAAAATCAATGCTATAATATAAAATAAAACATTTTGTGATCACTATTCTGGTTTATCAGCCACATATATATTTGGAGGGAGTGTTCAAGTCCAAGCAGATAACTAATGTGATATAATCAGGGTTATATCAGCCACAACTTTGTACAACTGAAATGTCTATTTAAAAGTCTGCTAACAGTGTAAATGGGCAGCTGTGGCAGCACAGTTAGAGCAGGTCCTTCACTGACTGTCCCAATGTCAAAGTGTCCATATGATTGTAGCTTGCAGCTATGTGTGTGTGTGTGTGTGTGTGTGTGTGTGTGTGTGTGGGTGTGTGTGTGTGTGTGTGAGAGAGAGAGAGAATGGGATGCAAATTATGAAGCACTTCATAAATGCTGTCCATTTACTATAAATGATGAACTATTAAATTGCAACGGAGAAATTGAAGGAACTTCAATTAGAGACTACAATTTGATCATCCCCTTTTAATTTGTCACTTGTGAGTCCTCCAACTTTACTGATGTGCAGATATAAATTGCTGGAGTGGCTCTTATAAGAACTTGTTGTGGAATTTACTTACCAAATGATTTAGCTGAGGTTAACATTAAGGATCATAAGTTCCTCATGTCTCAGTGAGTATATACTAACATTAGGAGGCACACAAATGGTGAGTAACGTTAAGTGATCATTGTTGTTAAAGTATTCCACTAACTTCTCAGAATGATAATAACCCTCTACCCCTTCTAATTTATTAAAATTTAGTTAATGGTTATTTCACTGTGTAAATCATTTATTTACGATTGATTATAAAGTTGCAACTGAGGTTTACAATACTTTTTAATTGCTTAATAAATGTTTTATAAAGCATTTCCAATGATTGTTCGGTGATATAGCTATCCACTTAATTTTATTATATTTATTCATATCATTTATTAAAAATCGTTATCAAATCAGTTTATTTCATTGGCAATTGAATCCAATAATCTGAAAAAATGTTTGACTTTTACTCAAGCACTATTTTAATGGGTGACTTTTACTTGAACCAAAGTCATTTTCCAACACAGTATTTTAACTGTGTATGACTTTTGGATACTAACAGCACTGCATACTGGGACAGAAATAGAACTAATATGAAAGTCATCAGAAATCAATTAGTCACTAGTTCTCAGTACATGTTTGGAGCTATCCAGCAACTAACAATCAGCATTTTATCAGCATATTATCTTTAAGAGTGTTCTCCAGTAACTTATGATTAATTTCTATATAATCCTCCATTGTATCAATCAAATAACCATAATTATTTATTGGTTTATAGTTCATTTTAACAAAAATTTCAGCAGAATAAGTGGCTTAATGAACTATTTATTTGGCAATTGTAAATTGAGTTGCAACTTTATAATGGCCATCCAAATAATGTTTATAACCATTTTAACCATTTACAAATTATTATAAACATCAGACACAACTTCACAATGAACGGCTGCTTGAAAATGATCTATAAAGCATTTCATTGATTGTTAACAGTGAAATAAGTACTGACTAAAGTTTAATTCACTAAAAATGTACTGCTTATTAATGACGGTTAGTTATTAAGTGTTAGTCGAGTTAGTCGTTAAGTACATATTAGAAAGTCTTTAGTGTTCAAAACTATGGTTATTTAGTGCTTCTCTCACTCTCACTCATGTTTGTTTGTACTCATAATGTTGTGTATCATATCTCACTTATAGACATCAAATACCAAACTAAAGTGTAGACACACACACTGACCTGTGTTGAGGTGCAGTCCATGTTAGTTAGCGTTTTCTCATGAGACAGCACCATGGAGTTTTGTTCAAGACCAAAACACTTGTACAGCCTGTGTGTGTGTGTGTGTGTGTGTGTGTGTGTGTGTGTGTGTGTGTGTGTGTGTGTGTGTGCAGTATACAGGGGGGCTGCAGCGGGCTCATTACAGGAAAATACCAGAACCTGAGTGCAGACAACACGCCCAGAGACGAGAACACATAGAGCAGCTCAAGCTTGACATGCAATGATATAAACACACACACGTGCACACACAGACACTCACACACACACTTCATCTTCCCTCCCAGCAGTGTGGATAGGATGTTGGCCCCCTGCAGCATTACCTGCAGCCAAGTCAGAGGGCACCATTAAATTTCAACATGCTTTCGCTGCCCCTCATGACCCAGGAAGTGTTTAGCATTCTGCTCACGCGCCGAACACCAACAACTCGAGCTCGCACAATCCATCCCCGTCCTCCAGCCCGCGCTCCGTGCAGAAAAATATTGTGAACTCTTCCCTGTGTGCATTTGGTTCATACAAAAAGAGATATTTTGCTGTTAGCCACAGGCATTTGTGCTGTGCAAAAAGTATCCGTCTGTTTACGTCTGCCTCTTTCTCTCCCTCCGTCTTCTTTTCTTTTTGAGGTTCAAGGACGTGGCACTCTGTGACAGCGCCGAGAGAAGCCGCCGTGCCACCCCTCAGCATCTCTTCTCCCGTTATTAGGTGTCCTATTCTATGAGACATTCCTCTACCTTCCGCAATGAAGTGGAGGAAATAAATAACAAGGCAGGAAAAAGCCTGCAGGGGGAAGTGACATGGAGGTTCACGCCGGTTTCGCGTCGCTCCCCGGAGACTGAAGGAAGAAGAAGAAGAAGAAGAAGAAAGAATGAAGGGTTGAGGAGAAGTGAGGGAGCTGAGGAGAGAGGGGTTTTTTTCACGGAGGGTTACGGTGTGCACATCGGCGAGATAGTCGACGATGTTGAGGTGTTTGTTTGTTGAGGTGTGAAAGAAATGTGAATGCAGAGAATGAAAAAGGAAAAGTTTGAGGGATGATTCCAGTTCAGTCATGATGTGTTTCAGGTTTTTTGGGGTTTGTCCGTCATTTCTATCAGTTACTCACAAAGTGACACGAAGTCCAAACTGAAGCTGTCAAATGATCAGAACCCCTTTATTTGTGGCTGAATATACAATATTAAGTGCAGCCAAACATGTTAAGGAATATAATATTTATTTAGTTGTTTATATATTTTGGCTTCTCCTATCTTAATCTTCTAAATTTGAGCACGAACATCCATTCATTGTGTTTGTTTTTGATATGTTGACATATCCTTTAAAGGAGACCGATCATGCTTTTTTTCCTGTGCTGCAAAGATTTCTTTGTGTTCCTGTGCTTGTAAAAGGTTTTGAAAGTTAAAAAGAAGTCTACACCTATGGAAGCTCCTCTCTCCCCCAGAAAAACTGCTCCTGAAACGCCTCGTCAGTATTCTCGCTTTTAATTCCCTGACTTTGCGACGTCACACTACATCAGAGTCACACGTTTGCAGCTGGTTTAGCACAGCTGCTCTGTTGTTGTTAGCGTTGCTAGCTCAGGCGTGAGTGAACTGTCCAATCAGGGCTGACTGGGTATTCAGGGGGGGACCGGCCTTAAAGAGACAGGAGTTATAAGAGCGTTTCAGCACTGGACAGTATGAGAAAACTGATGTGTTTTCGAGCATTTAAGCATGTAAAACCTATTCTGGTAGAAACTCAAAATAAGAGTGTGGCCCTGAAAATGAGCATAATAGCCGTCCTTTAAATCTATTAAGACCCAGTGTTTCTAAGTGGTGTTATTGTTGGTGCAGCTGTTGCAACGATAACACAGGACAAAAGCGTGAGTTTATTCATTCATTGAGTCTTTAATAGAGACGTGAAAGCAGATAGAAACGGTGCCAGTTCGCCCGCCTGACTGGATCAACAGTCAGCCTCCGTTTTCCTGGGAGATTACGTGTCCGGTGTGCAGACAAAATTGCACTGTGAAAGCGAGGTTTATGAACGCCGATGGTGTCATTACTCTATGCATGATCACCACTTACTCAATAATGACACGTCAAAACAAACAAAAAAACCTGTCTATTGCCAGTTTAAACTGAGTAAAAGTAGCAATTAAACACTGTACAAGTTTTCAGTTACAAACAAAAGCCCTGCGGCCAAAACAAAGGAAGGCAGAGAGAGGAAGAATGCAGCTGAGAAGAGGAAGAACTCACTTCTGCAAATGATCGAGGAAGCTACTTGTTCCTTTGGGGGAGGCAGAGAAGCGATGATATTAAATGTCAACGACCGATGATCATGACTAATGTGGGATAAGCTATTTTTCCTGTGTGTGACAGTCAGACTGGTTTGATTCACCTTATCATCACTGTAAGTCGGCCAGCGCACACACACTGACCTGGGAACAAACACAAGCTTTTGTACGGACTGAACCAATCTATTGTGCTAGGTTAGTATCATGCCCCAGAGTGAGTGAGTGGAAACCCAGTGAAGGTATCTCTATTCATCACCGTATTTTCCATGAATTCAACATGTATTTCCCACATGCCTACTTTCAATCATTCTGTTTTATGTACTGAACGTTTGGACTGTACAAACTATTATTCAACGTTCTATTTACCCTGCACGCCGGTTTGGCTCGCGGTGTATTTATTTTCTGTTCATAACTGGAATTGCATTTGAATTTCTGAGAGCACGCTCTCATTTCTCTGCGCAGATATTTATCAGGGGCTGCGGAGCTGATGCAGCCTGGCAAAAGAATCCATTCTGTGCAGCGGGGAGAAAGGAGGGAGAGGAGGCCCTCATGAAGATTTCAGCAGACCTCAGTACCTTTGAAATAGTTCTTTTCAAAAGCACCATGGCGTGTATCCATACATATTTCATTGTGCATGCTCGCAGAGGCAATGGGAATTATTTATGTGGTCCAAGAAGAGAGGGAGATAAAGGGAAAGAGAGATAAAGAGAGAGAGAGGGAGAGACAGAGAGAGAGCGAGACAGGTCTGACGCCGCTCACACCGAAACGTCCTCACAGATTAAGCGGGGCAGAAGCCAGGAAGATACGTGCTCAACTAATTAAACGTCTAAATTAAGTCATTAAGTCTGTGGCCCCTTTTTCTTTTTTTCTTTTTTTATCCAATCGCCTCTGGTTAAAAATAATTAAATCTCCCCTCTTCCCTTTCCTCACCTTTTCCGCGGCTTTGTTTCATAATACAACTCAAAAAGATTTTGGCAACAGGCCCGAGAACGCTGCGGCACGCCACTTGTCTCTCACCGAGGGCGATTGGTGTGTAACGCTGGCACCCACGCAAAAACAGCCTCGTGGTTTGTTGGCGCGTGCGTGGCGTTTTTTGCTCAGCTCGCGCGACGACAGGCCGGCCTCACAACACGCCATTAAACCAGCGGCAGCAGAGATAGGCTCGGAGGGGAGACGGGTGCAGGAGAATGAAATGGGCGCACAATGTGTGTTTGGATGTGTGTGTGGATTAGTGTGCGCGAGAGGGTTGAGCATCTGCTGACATTTAGACAACTTGTCGGACCTGTGTGCGTCAGTGTCTGTGAGTGTGTGTGCGCTGCGCCTTCCTGCACGCTGTGGGAACACTGTGACGTAGACATCTGCTGGCTTTGCTGCAGTTCTACCTGGTGTCAAGTCTTGGGGGGGGGGGGGGGGCTTGTTTTGCCAACTTGGCGCGTTCCCAGCGTGTTCTCCACTTCCACGTCTTAGCTCAGCGCAAAAGAAAACGAGCAACTAAACCCTCTCCTTCCTCTTCCTCTCTCTCTCTCTCTGTTTGTCTCTGCCTCCCCTTCAATCACACTCCATCGAGGCCTCGGAGCGAGCTTTGATAGCTCGAGTTGTCTGCGATTTTTCATCTTCCCCTCAGAGGTCTGTAACTTATTCCGTCTTTTTTTTTTATTTTATTACATACATGTGTTTTGTTTGCATCAAAAAATACTTTGAACCAGGACCAAACTCACTGAGGGACGCTAAATTTATCGGCGCCGAGGAGCCGAAATCGTTGCGCGCGACGCAGGGCGTGATGTTAATTCATTGAGTGGTTGGGAAGGAGACAAAAGGATAAGGATGTGTGTGTTTGTGTGTGTGTGTGTGTGTTCGAAGGGGGTGTGGGGGTAATATTTGTCAATTAGTATGCAAATTCATGCGGGTGCCTCCCTCAGATATCCAATCAGGCTGTCACCTCAGCAGGGGGTGTGATTATGAAGTCCCTATGAAGTGTGGCTCTTAGGCTGCTATGCAAAATCAGGGAGGGGGCACGCTGAGGACAGGACGACACCGCTTGGATGACCGATCACTGTTTGAAGATTCAGATCACAGACGTTACATGTGCGCGTAATCCTCAAGCCGCCTCTGTATAAAGGCGTCATTGTTTACTTCAAGTGTACTCACTTGAGCTCTTTTTGTCATGTGCCTTGCCTTTCGCCACTGGGCTCCTTCTCCCCGAATCACTGTGATGCAATATTTTTTAGATAGCAAATGGACAGAAATGTGCGGTAAGTTGTTGTTTAAAGTAGCGACGGCGCCTGCAGTGCAGCGTCTCTCCCTCTCTTTGATGCCACTTTCTCTTTATCACTTCCTCCTCCTCCTCCTCTCTGTTTCTTTCTTTGTCACCATGTGTCACTTTGCCTTGAGTCAGTCATGAGCATACCTGTATCAGATGTGCACACCTCCACACTCACTCACTGTGTGCGTGCGTGCGTGCGTGCGTGCGTGCGTGCGTGCGCGTCACGGCCGCCACCGCTCACTCTGCCTGTCACAAGGGGGAAATGGCTCGTGAGAGATTAAAGCTTTGTCTTGTCATAATGAAAGGTTAGAGCGATGGAGAGATCTGAGTCCAATGAAACGAGAGGGACAAGACAGACAGAGAGGAAGAGAGGGAGAGGGAGAGAGAGGGAGGGAGAACGGGGAGAAAAATAACAGGGGCGGTCGGAAAATGAAGATCAGAGGCACTCAAGCGTCGCCCCGGTGGAGTCTCGCCGTTTTTCCTCCATGAATTCAATCAAGCGAACGACAGACTGCCACTGACAAATGTTACCTCCGAGTTCTCTTTCTCTATCTTTTCCCTCTCCTATTGTTAAGACCATGGATCAAGGGGTAAACACCGGTCTATCTCCACTGGATGGCTGTGCAGAAATTGCAATTACAGAAAGCAAAACAAAGCCTGTTGCCACACAGAAGCCCTCTCTTGCATTTTTTTTTTTATTATTATTGCGTCCTTCAAAACAGCTTCCTGATTTAAAAAAACAAAACAAATGTAGGATATTTTATCTTTACATTCTTTCGTTATGTTATGTTATGTTATGTTATGTTATGTTATGTTTCTCAGGCATTTCTTTGGCATTCATCTCACTGCTAAAGTACCATGTGAGCCCCTCTAATAGTATACCACAGCTCCACCCAGTGGAAGGGAGAAATCAAGTCAACCACGAGGACATCATTTGCTCTTTGCCTCAGTTCACCCAAAAAGAACTGCGTTGCCGCTGACAGTTTGGGGTATTGAGTTGGATTTTCACAAGTGCGTATGAGCAGTGCACTCAGTCGTTATTGCAAAGCTCTAGAATTAAACATCTGCAAAGGGTTTGGTGGCTTATGTTGGTGTGGCTGTAAAACCTAATATGGATCACGAGAGTCTACGGTTACGAAATATGATTGTAATCGCTTTTTTCTTTAAATACATAAATAATAAATATAAATCAGCACTTTTATGTTCAATAAAGGAGTCATCACCCGGAAATCGCAATTTCTCTCGTTAAATCATGCATATTGGTGTTGGACCTCTGTTGAAACTTGCCTGAAAAGCTGGAGTTTGAAAGTGGCTTATTTTTTTCGCTTTGGCTCTTTTTCCGAACAGGAATAGCGCACAGTAGTGCGCGTTCCTAAAGCACGAGATTTTGACTCTGCTCCTGTGGTGACGTTACCACAGGAGGCTACTTGCATATGCATCGGCTCACAGCCGTCCTCAGCCAGACTTTCTGAGTGAGCACGCTGAATCTGCTTATTTCTCTGTCATTTTCACGCCATACATCGTGACCGCCAGCATTAAAACTCAGGTCTTACATGTAAAACACGAGTGTGAAAAGTAAGACGGAAAAAAAAAGAATTTACCATTCAGAGACATCCTGCTGTAAACGTGTCTCTTCCACCGTCTCTGCCTCTTCACTCTCCCGTTCGGTTTCCGACTCTGGCTCATACATAAATGCCTGAATTCCATAAGGTTCGTCATTTAGTGTGTGCGCCATGACAGGGGGCTGTTTATGTTTTGGAGTCTGTGTGCATGCAGGCTCGCCTCCCATTCCGGCTCTGTCCTTCCTGCGGCCAATCAACGCGCGCCTCATTACATATTTATACAATGCACATCCGGACCGGTCAAAACCTTGCGCATAATCTCGCGTGAGAAAGTCGCGGTATGAAAAAGTGTCAGAACAAGCTCTATGTTTGATTTTATTTTTTTCTAATAAGTTTTAAGAATTGATCCAAAGCGTTCCAAGAGGGACTGGATATGTAAAAAACCAGGTGATGACTCCTTTAACCAATTTTTTTGTTTTAATGGCAGTAACATCACCAACAGGAGGACTATCGACAGACACCAGCTGCCACAGCTGCTCACAAAGGGTTCTTTTCGCTGGCTTTTGGAGGTCAAAGTTGAAAGTGGTGCGCCCTCTTCGTGCACGGGGTTCATTTTTTGGTCTTACGGGGTGACAAGCGAGTGTCGCTTCAGCTCAACACGGGGGACATTTGGGAAGAACAGAAGGGCACTTGGGCTCATCAGCGGAGCACTTGGACCAACAAGTAGGGCACTTGGACCAAGTGTCATACTCGCTGCACTCTAGTGCTCTGACATTGAGGCAAAAATTCTACAAGTAAAAGTCCCAATAGGGCACGGACAGATCCAGGTTGAATAAAGGCTTAAAAAATAGCAGTCACAGCAAAAAATCTAAGAAATAAATAAATAAAGAGGAAGAAGGTGACCTCCCTCTCCCTTGTTGTTCTCCTCCCCACGTGCACATCACTCTCTTTCTCTCTTTCATCATTCTATTTCAAGCCTGGTCAGAGTGCTGAAACCAAAGTTCATCCAGAAATGAAAATTCAGTCTTTATCTACCCACCCCCATGGTGATCAACAGTCTGGTGAGGTTTTGTTTCCCACCCAAAAATTCTGGAGCTTCTCAGCAGAGCAGCGCCGTAGCATTCTCCTGAGTAACTGAGTATGCTCAAAACAAACAACCAAACAAACAAAAACTGAAAAAAACATACATACATACATACACACATGCATGCATGCATACATACATAAAATAGCTGGTATGGCATAATCCAATTCCTTGGAAGGCCTGACATCCCAGCTAACGTTGAAAAGATGTCATTTAGACCCTCGATGTGCAGCCATTGGACAGCTTCAGTGTGTGCACTAAAGGCCACACTTTCTAAGCATAACTCCTTGATGTTCAGAGGTAAATTGTTCCCCGGTCCATTTCTCAAACACAGGCCTTTCAGTGTGTTAATGGTCAGAGACTGTGATGTGGCAGCAGCCTTGAGAGTCAATCAACACTTGTTCGTAGAAAGGCCCGCTTGTCACCTATAGACGTATATGCGAGGGAATTTCAGGTCATTGTATTAAAGCCTTTGACCTTGCACTGCATGTGCTATTCATCCCTGAATGAGGACTTCTCTTCCCCGTCACAAGCCGATAAGACGGTGATTTACCATTCAAGAGCAGTTGAAGGGCAGAACATCATTCATCATCTTCCCCCCTGCACCCTCAGGATGATATTCCCCTGCAGTGTCTGAGACTAAAACATATACACACACACATGCATAAGTAAGCATGCATTAGCACATGTAAGCACGCACGTCCACACACACAAACACACAACCACCACGGCTCCTTGGGAGAATAGGAGAAGACCGTGTGCCGGAACAGCCAGAGAGATGCCACGCGTCCCAAAATGCCTCGGGCTCTGTACCAGGAAGTGAGCACTTCCAGACCTCCAGCTGGATCCAGAAGCCTGCTGCGCTCCTGGGCACATGGCACCCATAACAATGCTCTTAAAATCCCTGAAGTCCCGAACAAATGAACTAAGGCGACCGAATTACATGCTAATCTCTAATGTGTCTCGGCGCACACAATTTGGTGGAACTGACTGGAATCAATAAGCATCCTGCAGCGCCGGTAAGCGTTTTTATGTAGCATACAAAAGATGTCATGCAGTCAGCTAGTGTGATAATATGTTTACTTTGGCTGTGCAGGCAACTCACAGCTGTGAGACAGTTTAGAGCAGTATTTAAATCACGTCTCCCTCCCCCCAACCTCCAGGTAACTTGTTTGTTTTGGGTGGAGAAAGATGCATTTGACATTCCTCTGTTCCTGCCATTGCTTCTTCCTGAAAATTGGCCCTTCTCAGCTTCAGCTTAGCGACACGGGAGCCCAAACAAGCTTGTATAATGCATCGGCCACCGCTGGCACCGTAGCTAGCTCGGGCGGGCTAAAAAAGAGAAAAGGCTGGCTGTTGTCTCTGCTCTTCTGCTCTGCACTGGCATTACTATTTTACAAGCAAGCAGGCTCATTACAGAACCATATGCTTGGTAACGATGAAAGCTGTGGGTGCATCCCTTGTATGAGCTGGGATGCTTAAATTATTAAATACACCGCCGAGGCTTGATTCAGACGTGGCAGGCAGCCCAGTTCTTGCACACACGCGCGCAGAAATGAATAAAGGCGTGGGGAGAAAACTTCAAACACCTTTCCTGTGCATTTAGTGTAATGAACAATGCCTTAATTGAGATTGGCTAATTACCCAATTTCAACATAATTAATATGATCCTAATTAGCATATGTAAATGGGACGTTGCATAATTGAGAATCCCTGTTTTGAATTAGATGGCTCTAAAGTGAACCCGCACGTGAAAAGGTACAAAGCAGCCATTAGGAGTTTGATGCCGCATTAAAAACAGGCCATCATTCAACGCGCGCTGATGAAACGCTCAGCGTCCCGCAGATGTTCGGAGACATTACGGAACGCGGTTGATTATTGTTGATATGTTTTTGGGCCACCGCTAATTAGAAGTTGTTACCTACTTATCACTTTTGTGCCACGACTTAAGCAGCAACGAAAACAATCTTGGCGCCCGAGTTTGCCGCTCTGCGCGCAAAAGGCAACGGCGGCGAGGTGCACATTCAGCATTCAGCTCATCTGTGTCCTTGGAGCTTTGTCAGCAGGAGCGCTCCTGCGGCCAAGATGTTTCTCAATAAGACAGTGCAGTAATTGATATGGAATATGCATCTCGGGTGGCCGTGTGCATCGCTAATCAATCAGTGCAAACCCTGCCGTTTATAATGTACAGTATGTGCACTTGTCCGAAGCGCTGACTGGCTGACCATATTATGAGAGCTAATGAAGTACCATTACGAGACAGAGCGATAAAGTACTTACTTTGATACATAACACAATAATTCCTACAAGTATTATCACATTTCATTTATCGTATTTGATGTATTAAAGGGGCACTATGTCGCCTTGGAGAAGAAGTTCAAACTCAGAATTTGTATTTCAATATTTACAATAATAATCAGGTGATAATACAAACTCAGAAATATTTCTTTTTTTCCATAAGTGAATAAACAAGTTGTTTTCTCAGAGGAAAATAAGGTCCCCAGTACACTGAAGCTAGAAAGGTGGCAGGGTCCGCCACATATAAACAAATTATAAAATTGTGTCGTCCTTTAAGGTCAGTTTGTTCATTCAGCTTATTCAGTCACAAGTTTGTTTATTTACTTTGTTTAGGCATAAATCAAGATGTTTCCCCTCTGGTTAAAATTTCTTCCCCCAAAACTTTAAAAGTGCTTTTTTTGCTGAATGCGTCCCTGTCGATGCACGACAAGTCTCACGTGCAGCAAAGAAATACCCAATGTTTTGATCCGATAGTGTCTCCCAGACCAGTTTGTACCTGATGCTGCCTAACAATGGGTTGTCTGACCCCTCAGTGGTGGAATGACATGTTGTCCTCGGTGCGGGCTAATATTGATCTGGTAGCAAGTGGCAGTTGACTGAGCGAGCCTGGAGGGCAGCAGTAATGGGAGGGCCAGGGGGCGTGAGGGGGCAACCGAGCACCTGGCTTACCCAGCTGGTAGAGAGGCTCCTAAGGCACACAGAGGACCCTGGCTGGCTGGCTGGCTGACACCCACGCTGGGCCACACACACACACACACACACACACACGGATAATACACACAGCACAGACAGAAATGCACATACTCCTCTCCTCCGTCTCTCTCTTTGGCTCTCAGTCACTCATACACTCCAGGCTCTGTCCAGACTTGTGGCATCAGTGCTGTCAGGACACAGGCCTCCACGTTGGATTCAATCAGCAACGTTGTCAGTCAGCGGCACACACACTAGCGTGCGCACACACAGGTCGCCGCTGCTTTCCGCCTTGGCAGAAGGGGAGCATGTTGTCCTTCCAGTGTGATTTCCTCTTCCTTCCCGCCTGCCATCTCCGTTCCCTCGGCCCTGTCAGCTTTGCCCCCTCTCCTTGTCAGCAGCCATATGGCTACCCCCCCCCACTCCCTCCCCACCCTGCCCCTCCACCCCCCTTATGTCACCCCCTAGACTCCTTCCCCTATGCCTCATTCCCCTGTTGGAGCTTCACTGACAGCTCTAAATGCACCACTCAGCCCTCCGGATCACTGGACTTACTATACGTCCAGTCAGTTACTCCTCGAAACACACCTCATTCATTTTCACAGATCAGAGACTTTCGCTTACATACCATTGTAGCTAAACACAGACTATTAAATCAGTATTTGTGTGACTGTTGTAAACAAAAGGACTCCAGTCTTATTCTGCCAAATACCACAGAGCGACACGTTGCAAAAAAAAAAAAAAACAGGACTATGCTTAGATGAAGTAGTACATTTAGCAGTTGGCAGATATTGCAAATGCGGTAATTCACAAAAAGAGGGAATTATCATTTTTGCATCACATTTTTTATTTTTACTCAAAATAAAATTATGAAATCATGATTTCCTGAGTTTCTCTACCAAAACAACATGTTTTCGTGCATCTAGAGGACAGGATTTGGAGGCCAGGATATCTCTGCAGCGCTTTCAGTACACCCTCATGACGCTGTTCTGTCATACATCCTACCTTTATCAAAAAAGATTACAGCTCATTGTGATTCGGATGATGCACTTAGACACATAGCGATGTGATTATATTTCCATTAACTGTGCAGCCCTCGCCCTAAGTGAAGAAATCATCAGTTCTACTTAAAGAAATCCTATCTTGTGATGCTTAGTTGGTGCATGTTATATGCAGATACACCATCTCTTCCAGTAAAACAACAGAAAACAGGCTAAATCTCACATCAAATGCAAAAAAAAAGTCTTGTAGCTTCTACTTTAAAACTTAGCTGTTTGACATTCAAATGTGAATTTTGAGTCATATTTTTTTTACAAGCATCTTCAAGCAGACAGGACAGCCCTCAATTAACATAACCAGGAAGCTCCACTGAATCAAAGAACTAACTCTTTGTTAATAACATAATCCAGTGGCGTAGCCAGAAATATGAATTTAGGCTTGTGAGAGATAACGAGTACAAGATCTCATTAAAACATTATTTGCAATATTACAGTATTGCCAGTTTTATACATTGCATCAATAGCAGGACAGCCTACCAGTTTTGTTTACGTGTGATAGTCTCGGTAATGAAGGCGGCGGAGGAGAGCTGCAACTTTATTTCTTCATTCAATGCAGCAGAAAATTCCCTAATAACACTATAACTGTTGCACCAAAGCCAAACTCTGAGTCGTGGTGACTGCGATGGGTCTACTCGCTAAACATCTGCACGATTGTCTATAATGAAGACAGATCCGCAACTGTTAGAGTGAAGGGCCCTGGCTGAAGCGGTCTGTCTGGAGGCGCTGGTGGGTCGAGGTGCATCCCCAACATCCCCCAACAGCTCCCTTCTTTACTGCCCTTATCTTTTCTTCTTTCCCGATGTATGGCCCTTTTGAAAAAGCTCATCCAGCTTTGTGTTGACAGTGAAAAATCAGCGCCTGTGCCAAGGCCACTCCCGCTCCTTTGAGCTATGGACTTTCATTGCAACTCATATGAAATGTACCTATTTTGTCTACTTTTTTCCAAATAAATATATGTTTTTTTCATATATGTGCTTGTAACTTGTGTTTTTCATGATGTCGCTGGGTGCGCCCACTTTCAATTTAGACGGCACAGGCACATGCAGGCACGTGCAGCTGACATGACCAGACTTTTGATTCAAAGTACGCAATCCACAAGATGTTAATATTACATTGTTACATTTACTGTATTTTCACTCAACTCCAACTTGGAGCTGAAGACTTGGAGCTGAAGAGAGCTTAAAATGCCGAGTATATGTAGCACAAAAATGCAAGAATGCAAAACAAGCACGCTTTGATTCGCTTGACTTTGAGGTTGGTGACAATGGATGATGAGATTGTTGAGAATGGATGAGCAGAAAGCCGCTCTCAAAGACATTTAGTAAGTGGGCCTTAAGTTAAAGGGGCTCTGTAGAACTTCTATGTTCTGGGAGCCGGTCTCTTGTTCATATTAGCGGACTCCGTTTCTAAACTAATGTTAGCTGCTGCTCCGTCAGCGAAGCCACGAGCTTGTACAGGCGACTGAGAGAGAGATGGGACAGGTCTCGTTTTTAATAAGAAAACATGTTATTGCTGCAAATTGTAACATAAAGCTACTTTACCAATTTTTGTTAAACTGTTACTTCAAGGCTCAAGGTTGCATAAATTGTGAGCACAGTTTTAATTAGATTTTTATGTACACCAAAGACTGAAATCTTTTTATATAATCCAAAATGTCTCTCTCTTTCTATCTCACTCTTTCCCTCTCTCTCTCTCTCTCTCTCTCTCTCTCTCTCTCTCTCTCTCTCTCTCTCTATGGGACTGTACGCTGGTCCAACCATCAATCTGAGGCCCTGTAGGGACAAGCGTGGACACCGGTGTGCGCGCATGTACTTTTGTGTGATGGGAAGCAGAAAGTGATGAAACACCATGGCCTGTATAGTAATAAAAAAAAAGTGTGTGAGGGGGGCCCGAGATCTCTCCAGTGCGAAAGACATTAGGAGAGAGAGAGAGAGAGAGAGCAAAAGAGCCAGTGCCACCGTTGCCGGCCGACAAATCTGCCGTCAAGACCAGGGGTTGTAAAAATGTGATGGCTAAAAGCTAATGTCAGAAGTTATGTGGAGCTGTCATCTGCTATTAGAGAGGATTATCGCCACCGTCTTGACTCCGAGAAAGACGGGCTGAACAGAAAAGAAGAGTGGGGCGGTGGCGAGAGAGAGCGTGCAGAGGAGAGAAGGTCCTGTTGACAATGAGCGGAGGGCAGGAGACATTTCGAACGCCGAGCGGTGACAGGCTGGAGACCGCGGCGCATAAACTTTAAACTGCACTGATCAGCGCTGATAGCCGAGGGCGTCGCGCTCTTAATAACTGTCATAGTGCGTCAGACCGAGACTGACTGATCGCTGGTAACAAGATCCTTAAGTCCTAATGGCCTCACGACTAGTCCCTGGAACTTAAGACTGACTTTGAGTCCCCTGAAAGCACCGGAGCAGTCAGGATAGAGAGGGTTTGATCGGACGCAACAAAGCCGAGGAAGCAGAATGCTCTTCAAAACATTTCAAATGTTACAGAAGTCATACAGAGTGTGTCCTCCCTCCTTTCCTCTTTATGCTTTGGCCCAGACACTTATTTATCTATTATCTATTTGCAGCTTTTTAACTGCTCGCCTTCGATTTTTCTGGTGCAAAAGTCACCCCTAATAACTGCAGACTCGTTTCGCTGTTTATGTGTGTTTGTGTTCCTCAGTGCACTCTGGGTGATGATTCCTGACGTGAGTAAACAATCTTTTTTCATCTGCTTTTTCTCAACCTGACTCATCCACTTTTACCTGAGGGAGTAATTTCCTGTATTTCCCAGAATGCGATAATTTCCACAACACTCAGAGAGGTGGCAGAGTGTGTCGAAGCATTATGAAAGGAAAATGTGTCACCAGGCAAAAAAAAAGTGTATTTATAAACGGAAGATAAACCATGAAAAGTTGTTGTTGTTGTTGTTGTTTTTCAAAAAAAGTTTGACTGTTGGTCGCTTTCTTGTGGAGAGTTAGATGAGAAAATTGGTACCGCTATCATGTTTGCATGGTAAATATGTACAGTAGCTTGTTTCGCTAGCTGGTTAACTTATCTTAGCATTACGACTAGAAAAAAAGATAAAGGTTTCATGACTGTAGATCTGTTGTGTTCTTGTCTGGTTTTGTCTTGTGTTTTTTGTGTCTAATTTCCATGTCTTTGTATCATGTCTTGTGTCTTATGTTTTGATTTTTTCCATGCCCTCATGTGTCCTTTAAGTTCTCCTGTGTATTTTCCTATGTTCCCTCTGGCTCCCTCTGTCTATTGTTTTGTTCCCTTCAAGTTCTCATGTGCTCCTCCCCTTCGTTATCTCACCTGTTGGTCCACCTCACCTGTTCCTCGTCTTGTCATCAGTGTCTGTGTATTTAGTCTCTGTGTTCCCTTCACTCCTTGTCTGGTCATTGTATTTGTCAGCGTCCGTCTTTGTCCATGCTCCCGTTCATGTGCCTGCTCCTGTCTGTTCCTTGTTCCCCCACGGTATGTGTTTTTGAATTTGAGTTTTGCATTTTGCCTTTTGATTTGAACTTTGTGCTATTCGGTTTGTACTTTGTCTTGCTGTTTTTGGTTGCTACTTTGCCTTGCTTTCATTGCCACTTTGTCTCTTGCCCCCGTTTTGTCTGCTTCTGTTTTTTGTGTTCAGCTTTAAAATAAAGCTCTCTTTTTGTTTCCCCTAGCCTTGCCTCTTGTGTTTAACTGCATTTGGGTCCACCTTCCCCTTATCCTTAGTCTTCCCTTTAACCCCCTGCCTGACAAAAGGGCTAGCCTAGCTCTATGCAAAGGTAACAAAATCCTCCTGCTCACACAAATAAATGTATTATTTTTTTTAATTTAATCAATCCATACAAAAAAAAGTAAATTTTCCTTGAGTAGCAGTCTTTCTGCTAAGCTAACTATCTGCTGGCTCTAGCTAGATATACACAGCTATCAATCTAGCTCTTATGGGGGAAAGGGATTTAACCATCATCAATAACTAAAACTTTGTTGCCAAAACAATTCTCAAACTCATAACTTAAGTTTTTTTTTTTTTTTTACAATCAGTGGAGAGCCCACATTTTCTAAACATACCAAATATGGAAATATAGAGAAATGTAGTCTTAACTGAGCATAAGCATCATGTGTAGCCTGAATTTAGATTCATTAATTAATGATAACGGGTTGGTATAGAATATATTCCTGTACGTGACACTCTCAGGCAGTGTGAAGTAGATTAGTTTCACCTTGATGTTACTTAGGGAGTAATAAAAGAACATTGTCTGCTAAAGGGTTAGGAGTGCAGAGTGATTCACATGTATTAGACAGGTTACGTGTAGCTCACCCTCAGTCCCGTCAAGGATGCAGAATTACGCGAGTGAAGCCAATTACACTGACTAATTTAAAGAATCCATCAACCTCGAAATAGTCTTTAATGTAGCCACACAGCTCCATCCATTGTGGAGAATACCCTGCAAAGAACAAGTTTTAATTGAAATCCCGTTTACTGTTCTGTTGATTCCATTAAAGCTGCCGGTGAAGCACTATTTCCCTCCGTGACCAGCTGCCTGTCAGTCATTATCGCCCGCCACATTCCAGCACCAGCTAATGCATAAAAATGACAGTAAATCTACTAAAGGTCTGCGGCGCAGGAGTCATAAAGTAAATCGGCTGCTTTATGCTTACTGTGCTAATGGGGGGCAGGGAGGGCCAGAGGGAGTTTAAGGGCACTAAATCTGAGATGGTGCTGAGGGGGAGTGGAGCAAGGGGGGCGTCAATCACATCAGTGTACACATATGTAAATGTACACACACGTACACACACACACACAACACCCATGAGGGAGGAAAATGGGAATCTTAATACGTGGACTGTAAGACTAATGCTTATTATTAATGACAGCTGCCCATTACGACAGTAGAGTCCACACACATACACACACACTTGCGCATACAACACAAGTAGCACCCTATCATCTGTCAAATCACGTTTGATTATTATTCCCCGCTCTGTCGCAGACACACGCGGCCACGATGTTGACATGTGCGCCTCGGTGTGGACGGCCAGAGAGGAGCTCGGGGGCATCGGGCGCTGCGAAGCCTCCCGCCGCGACTTTGTTTCTGATCGTTATGTTAATGGGTCACATATGGGCGTGACAAATGAACTTTGCGGCGACACAAATAACCGATCGGAGTTGCACACATATGATGGCGTGATCGCGGGGTGTCATCGTGGGTGAGAGCTTGCCTGTCATTGTTGGTTTGTTTGATATCATAAACGACACGGAGGTTTTGTATCAGAGTACGGACCATTTTTTATTTTGTTAGCGACGCTGCCATTACTGCTTTGACAAGTCGTAGTAGCTGGCTGCAGCATGGGTAGATGGGTTGACAGCACGAAGCAGCGGCTGATGAAAGTACCCAACATGGTTGGCGATCTCATCTTTATTCTTATTGTAGACATTTGTTTACGAGAACAGCCAGCATGGATCATTTAGAAAGAGAGAAAACAACACCATGTCACGATATTCACGATAAGCCTCATATGAAAAGAAATAAATATTGATATTGTAATAACACACATATCATGTGAATTATCCAGCCAAGATGTCAGGCCTTGTATATCTTTTGTTCATGTGGTTGCTGAGTAGTCTTCTTCGGGTAATTGTTTTTTAGTCTTTGTTTGGCCACGATAATCATGTTGGGAAAATCTGATATAGTGACAGTCATATTTTAAGTGACTAAGTTCTGTGTTGTTACTCACGTTATAGTACTAGCTAGCTAGCGTAATCAATCAAGAGCAGCTTTTGATCAATACAGACTAGTTACATTGGTAAAAAAAAAAACACTAGAAAAGAGATATTCAAGATTTTTTAAATTAATCGCATTGAGCGACAAAATGGACACCACAGGTCATTCGTGGATTGTCAAAATGTAAAAATATAATACAAATCATTTTAATTAATCACTACGAATTATTAAATTCTTCTTCCTCTGCACACATAGGGATCTGTGTAAATTGTGCGGCTTGTTTGCCAGTGATGGCGCAGTTGAGAACGGCACAGGTTCCTCCCGATTTACTCGATGCTGTCAAAGCAGCAACGCTGCATAGGAAGTAGAGATGCATCAATCGTGTGTCCTGTAACAAAGACTAACCATTTTTTAGACTTGTTTAGCTTAGACTAAGAGATGGTTCATTAACCTGGTGCAGTTTTGGAGATTCATTTAATAGTCAGTGTTTCATTATGAACGTATCGCCGCATTTCTTATAGAAAGAAAGAGGTAAAAGTAGAAGTATTTGTCAGGGCGACGCCGCCACGGTGATGCTGACTTGTCTGGCGCTTCCCTGGATATGTTTCCTGATGCTACTCTTCTGAGTAGAACAGGCCATTCCTGGACCTGGAACCCGGAACCTGACTTTTTTTCTGTACAAGCTCATAAATGCCACCAATGAAATATGCAATAGATCGTGTTAACAACATAGTAGATGTAACGTCCGTCCTCAGAGGCTTCAGTATTTTACAACACCAAGGTGTGTACAAACAAAGCGGCGATGGAGACATAATGCCTCAACCTGCTGTAGGAGACATGTCTGAATAATGCTCCCCATATAGTAAGCTATAAAAATCACCGGCTATATCCTAACTGTGCATTTACATGATTTATGCATTATTACTCTTTTAATGCATCCTGCCGACCACTTTATAGCTGGCCACACATTCTGGATTGCTGCATTATTCCGTCCACTTCTCGGGTATGGGGAAAATGCTTGCTGTGCGTTGCAATATTATGTGGCAATCTCGTAACCGGAACAGAATCTAACAAACACATATTATGTTCCCAGCTCATGCTTACAGACTTTTATCCTTAATGTGCCTTTGGTGCTGTTTCTGTACACTAAACATGGCGCGATCATTAATTACTAATGAATCGCACATTCTTTGCTCCGGCACATTTGCATACAGCATGCTATGCATTGTAGTGCGCTAATTCCTAGCCCGCTCTCTCCAGCGTGGCCGTGGGTTCCTTCGAGCTCATTAACCGGAACAATAGCCGAGCTGGCAAATACAACAAATGACTATGGGATTTGCTCTGAACAATTACATATTTCAAAGCTGCGTGGCTTCTGTGAAGCAAAAAAACAAAACAAAGAGCCTACACTGTATCTCACTTGAAGCTGAAAGAGTACGCGGCATCAACGCCTTCAATAAGATCTGACGGCGTTCAATCTGCGCCAGCTGTGATCTTCGACATGTAACAGCAACATGTCTGAACTTGTTTGGTTTTCTTATAAGGTGGTAAGGGTTGCTTCGGTGCTCGGGGGAGGAAATCGATTTATTTTTTGTATTTTCTTTTTTTTTTACGCAGTCATCAGAAAAAGCATTTTCTATTCAAAGCAAAATTGAATATACAGAGCTCCATCAAAGGCGGCACTGGGAGCGAGGCCTGAGGCTTTTTCTTAGGGTATCTCGACGTCTAGCTCTTTTCCCACCCAACAATGCTGGTCCGAGACAGACGTCCGTTCAAGATTATGTTGCAAGACATTGAGGTTTGAATTATACATGACTGTCTAGGTGGCTATTCTGTCTTCTGAGACAGACATCATTAAACAATACGCCCGTAGATGAAATAAAGATAGTTGAATGGGGGGAGAGAGAACGTCTCCCCTGCCTTTTGTCCTCAGTGCGACTGCGTTTGTCCTTTTGTCGTGGTCTGGTTATGAGGGAGTGATGTTCCCTGTAGACAGCTGATACTGACCTTGTACATGGAAATCAGACCTGGAGAGAAAGAGTACAGAGTGTGCAGGTGAGAGCAAAAGAGACAGTGACAGAGAGAGAGTGTGTGTGTGTGTCTGCAGATGTGTACAGTGCATGTCTGTGCCTGTTTGCCTGTCTTGTCTGTGACAAGTGTCTGGTGTGACTGCACCTCTGTGTAGATGTGTGCAAGTGTGATGGGCGCTCACCACATTTGTGTGTACGCTTCGATGTGTGTGTGTGTGTGTGCGTGCGTGCGCGCGCGAGTGAGGCAGAAATGAAAGGCAGGAGTCCCATCTGTTGTGGTGTAATGACTGTGCTATTTGGAGGCAGGAAAGGTTTGGTGCGGGAGCAGCTGGTACCTCGCCCGGTGACCTTTTAGCATTCCTCCTCTCACCATCTGACAGATGTGTCAACTCGATTATTTCAAAAGGCCCTGAATAAATAAGCGATTGTGAGACAGCGCCGCCCGCTAACCCAGGGAGTCGGCGAAAAACGTAGGCCCCCGCACACATGCGCGCGGGCGAAAAGTGGATGCATCGCGAAAAAGCGCGAGTGCGCAGACACGCTCTTAATACTCGCGAGGACGGAGACCGACACTAGCACATGCACAGCGAGCGGCGCAATCGAATTCACCCCCAGTGAATAAAGTAAATGATCGCGGAGGTGAGCGGACGCATCACCCCTGTCGTTGCGTAGCTCGTTCCCTACTTCCCCTCGCTCTCCTCTGCTCTCTCTTTCTTTTCCCATCATCTGCTAAATAGCTGTCGAGTCGCTGGTATGAGGCTTGGTAAAAGGGGTACAATGGGGGTGAATTGAATGCCATTGTGGTTCGGGTGCCCTTGGAGCACCGCTATTAGCTGAGTGTGGGTGGAGGGCGGGAGGGAGGAAGGATGGGGGGCTGGGTGGTGGTGGTGGGGGCCTCAGGTGTTGCTGGGAGCCCGCCGATGGACTCTCATTCCCTGGCGGAACCCACAGCGGACGGAGGGGAATGGGAGTCTGTTGTGTGTGTGTGTGTGTGTGTGTGTGTGCGCGTGTGTGTGGAGGGGCGGGGGGCTAATTGACTCACTGAGTGATTGGGGGACTGTGAAGAGGCGACCGCAATCAGACCTGCCCTGATAGAGTTTGATGCCTCCCTAAATAGTTTTCAAATGGAGGAGCAGGTGCTGTTTTTCCGAAGCAATCCCCACTGCCCGGGTGTATAAGAGAGGAGAGTGTGTGTGTGTGTGTGTGTGTGTGTGAGAGAGAGAGAGCAGCGTGTCAGTACATGTGCATGGCTAAGACTGTATCCAGGTGATTGTGTGGGTTTTGTGTCATCGCGTGCCTCTTTTTTTTATTAGATAGAGATTAATCAGAACGGGAACGTGTGTGTTCTTTTATCCCATCGTTACACTCGTCTATTTTGCTTCGTGTTGAGGTCACCTTTAAATTCAACAGCTTGTCTCAAAAAAAAAAAAATCACAGGAAAAAGCAGAAAAGATGAGAATGAATTCATCCAAGAGCGGTGAGCGAATATAGATGAGAGATAAGTCCAACGGGGGGGGTGGGGGGTGTCTGTTACCTCAGAATTCAATTTTGGTGGCTAAAATAGGAGAAAAGCCCTTCATTTTGTCTACTCCTCTGCGTTAAGAATGACTCGTGTTGAAAATCCCTTTGATGCTCTTGTCCAAAACCCGAGGGATTTTAACAAGCTTCAGACCATCTCAGCGAGTGTGAAATGGGCTTCATCGAATCATGTCCAGTCCCCTTGATTTCACCTAGTGGATCCAAACTGGTTTGGTCCGGTTATTGGGATGTCATGCTTTGAGATGTGTAGAGGCACATTGGCACAGTCCATTCTCTGCCTGTTTTATTGCCTTGTTTTACATCAACTCCATATGACATGCTTTGAATAAACCAACCAAGTGCTTAGGAAAATGGATTAGTCGGAGAGAAATTATAACACTTCTGGCACGGGAGTAAAGACATGTGGGTGAGCGCTCCAAACATATGCAACCCTCTGAAAAAAAAAACGGACTAAAATTGATTTGACTTCTAAGAAGCCGGTCTGCGGCTTTCTTGACAGTCCAAACTCGTATCATCCCTACCTCAGCACGGATACAAAATTAACATCGGGGCTTTTGCCCGCTGGGTCAGGACCACGCACTGTAACCGTGGCTGCTCCTGGACTCCTGTCTCAGTGCTTCTGTCAGCACAGCCAGCACTCCCCATCTATCATCTCCATTGATCTACACTAATGACAGATGGTCGTTATGGGTGGGGGAGACAGATTGCCTTCAGCACAGCACGGCTTCACAGGCATGTTCAGGCAGCACAGACTGTGCGTGTGTTCTCTGGGCGGACTGGAATATTTGATATCTTATTTCCTCTGATAAACAAAGTCTATTTTGACTCTTCATTAATACACAACCTCGCTGAGAGAGAGCAACGCTACTTTAGCGATTTTAAGCATTCGGGCGGGGGCCATGAGCGTAGGATAAATGTTTCATGCAAGTTGAAAAAGAAACGTCATCAAACCTTAGCATCATCCATGAAAAAAAAGAAATCCATATTAATTCATATATGCAGCTCTTTTTTTTACTGTCTTTCATATCAATGTCTTACTGCTTTGACGTTTATGTAATTATCAAAGAGGAACATCTGTCAGGGTTGGAAAAAAGCTTTCTTTTTTTTTTTTAGACACCTAAAATCCCATTAGAGAATCTGGGTCACTAACCCATTCACTCATGTAATGTAGCCAGACACTATGCAGATGCGTAGCATGTGGAACGAGGCAAAGATGCTCACTCTCCACTGTAACATTTTGCTGAATTGTTGCGTATTATGCATTTTGTATGGAGCTGCCTCACAGACAGAAAGCGTATTTAAAGTTGCACGAGCCATGTGTGCATCTCAACTGCTGTTCCACGAGCGACGGGCATGTTATGTGAGAATCAGCAGTGTTTGTAGTTTAGCTTTTTCAAAAAGCACTGGCAACAGTAAAACTATATACATATATATACCCACACACACATGCCAGCCATAACACATCTACAGTATATGCAAATTAGGAGCCACAGTCGTTGCACCAACTACTGGCAACAGAAAGAAAGCGCTTTGTGTCATTATTTCATTTACGTAACATGTTCACAGCGCCGTCTGCTCTTGAAATAATGAAGCCAAACGTATAATTAGTGAGCGTTCTCTAGCAACACAAAGTGGACACGGGAAGTCACACTGACCTCTTTCACACTGTGCACAAAACACATGAAATTTCAGAAGGGCTTTGAATGGTCAAAGTCTGGGTTCTGGGGTGGCTGCACCACTGCCTGCAGTTCAGATAAATGATGTTCAATATTAAGATGGGACGTCAAAATCAGACCTTAAGTACCTAAAATATTATTTTCAACATCGAAGGAATTGATATACATAAATAAATAACTGAGATCCTCATTTGGAGAACTTGTTTATGTGAATCTTAATAGCACACGAGTATCCTATGATATATCATTATCAATGTGGAAAATGTCATAATGTCCCTCATTTTACTATCATAAGAAAACCAGAAAATATTCACATTTAAGGGGCTGAATCTTGGGCATTTTGTTAATTTCTAATTATTAATGAATGTTATTTCATGTCATATTTCATGTAAACTGAACTCGTTAACAAAAAACTATAACAAGCAAGGCTCAGCATCTAGCACCACTCATATATATATATATATATATATATATATATATATATATATATATATATATATATATATATATATATATATATATATATATATCTATATATATATATATATATATATATATATATATATATATATATATATATAATATATATATATATATATATATATAATTACTTATTTGCTTTAGTGAACAAATGTAAAAACAACATCATCCACCAACTGAAAAGCAGAATATTAACAATGCGCTCAATAACAACAATCGCTGGGGCTGTTGAGACAATAATGAGGAGCGATCATGAGAAGTTTATTTGTTCAGTGCAGTCTTTATCCACATGTTGTCACAGCCTTCAGGAACAATTAAAACAATACTGTGTTTCAGGCCACAAAGCACAGGCTTGATTATTAACTGTGAGCTTTGAAAGACCAGCTCTAACTAGCTCAGTATGATTTATTCATAAGAGTATGGATCTGCATAAAGCCTTGTCAATACAGCAGGCGAGCTCGAGGAGGTCAATAAGTGGTCGATACATATTGTGCTTACATGGGAGTTATTCATCATTCTTTTTGACTGTTCCTTCGCCATCATGACAGAGGTGATCAATATTAAACTTCAGTTACCACTCCCATAACAATGCGGAGGGTAGGCGAGTTGTCATTATTTCGGTCGGTCTTTTGATAAATGAGCCGGTCTGTCCAGCCGTGACGTCAGCTTAATCAATTATTTTGTCCTGTAGGAGCAGTACTGCCCACAGAAAAGATATATATGAATATGAATAAAGACAAGAGATGTATCTTAATAAAAAACACTTTGGGGATTAATACAAGTTACAGCTCATTAGAATTACAGACTGGTGGGGTCGATCCAATCCGAATATTTTTTTTATTTAGAAATCCATTTATACACATACATTGATATTATTTGAAATAATTAGTAAAACATTAGTTGATCTCGCTGAAATCAGAGGTGGATACAAAAGACGTACTTGGAGACTGAGATGTACAAACAGTAGCTACCCAACGGTACCTTTAGCTGTACTTAAATAAATGTGAAAAGGAACATTAATAAGTAAAAGTGAGTAATAAACAACTTTAGTGTCTTGGCTGCCTTATCTAAAGAATGCACTTTTTAAGCAGTAAGAGTCAGTGGCTCAGCTTTGGCTAACGCAAGTGAGAACGCTAACAACGCGCTCGGGTACGCATGATGGCTGCCTTGCATACCCTGTATCTGTTTGGAGCATCGGTTGTGCATATCCTCGTATCCTTAACACTATGTGTCCGCTAGGAGCAGTGTAGGGTCAGCGTGTGCCATCTAGTGGTATCTTCAAGGAAAATTTTGGGGATTGTAATATGCCAATGACACATTTCTGAGCATGACTTAACAAAAATCAGCATACTTTATCAATGTCAAAACATCCTTGAGGCTTAAAGAGAATGACACATTTAATATTTTAAAAATTATTTTATTTACAAATCACGGAAAGGAACTCAAGGAAGTGTTGGGCATCCTACCAGGACGCATGACACTGAAATAAAAAAGAACAAAAGACAGACATGAAAAACATTTATTTTCTTTGTCTCTTAGCCTGGACGAGTGTTTTGCAAGTTCTCTTGCGTTGTTTGGCTGCATGCCGCTTTCTGGCCAGCGCCTCCTCTTCTGCCTTCGCTCTTCTTACAACGGCAGCACTTGAGGATGGCTGGCAGTCAAACTCCCTCCTTTCTTCCATCTCCTTTAGGGTTGCCTGCTTCCTCAGAGCTTTGTCCTTGGTTCCGGCCGACATTATGTTGTGGCACATCCCTTGGTCCACTGGCCCATACTTCAGGTCTTCTCTTTTGAACATCTCCACTGCCGTCTACTTCCGGGTCAGCAAGATG
Source organism: Sparus aurata (assembly GCF_900880675.1). Lineage (NCBI taxonomy): Eukaryota > Metazoa > Chordata > Actinopteri > Spariformes > Sparidae > Sparus > Sparus aurata. The sequence continues at coordinate 15,727,743 of NC_044189.1, read as the reverse complement.
TGTTTCACAGTTTGGATGGCACTCAGAGTGGAAATATTCATGCTGCCACTTCTCGAGTCGATGATTTCAGACATAAGACTGAATGAAGACTCCACCAGTGGCCCATGGAACAGCCCATCTCCGTGCTGAGTCTAGCTGTGCTATCTAAATAGCCCTATGTTGTTAGAAATGACTGTTTACCAGGTATGAGGCACATCCCATGCAACAAGAGATTAAGGTTACAACCTCCTATAACAGGAGTTGCTAGTTAAGCTAGCTAGCTGAAAGACTAACGTTAGCTGGCTAGTAAGTTTGCTATCTTGCTAATGGAAATTCCAGCATCAGGTCCGCCTGTCTTGCTAGCTAACATTAGCCATTTTGCTCGAAGCATAGGCTCACTTTATGCAAGGTCTACGTTCATGCAGTACTCGGCGTTGACTCGGTCCTAAAAATATAATATTATTGTTAATTATATCACATCAAAAAAGAGGTAGCTAACGTTAATTGAATCAAGCAAACAAATAGCTGTTGTTTTTGCTCCAAAAAGCTTGACTTACCTCAAATTTAACACAAGATGGTTTCTTCTAATTGTTAAGAGTTTCCATCAGACTCGCACGGTAGCAAGGCATCTCATCCAAAGGTGAGCTCAGTTGGCGCTGTGTGCTTCAAGATTCTGAAGCAAGTGCTGAGATTCCGATTGCCTCCCTCCTAAAAAAAAACTCTCCGGTTCTACGCGAATGACCCAATTGACCAAGAAAACGGCGAGTGTCGCAGAAAAGCGACAGGTTTGCAGGTATGTATCTAGTAGTTGTCTGCAGAATGAGAACCAATTGTCTGTTGCAAAATCAGGAAGTTTGACAGTTTGACAAAATCTGAGGAAGATGGGTTCAGATCTGAAACTAAAAGCCTTATAATCTAAAGAGGTTTAAAGTTCACTTCAGTTACAACTCATGCCACGCTTCAAACAGCTGCATAAAAATGGCCCTGGATGTGTAAACCCTGTTCTTGTGAGCAGCACCAAGAATAACATCTATAATTCAAGAAAGTTATTGGGGGCAAGGTGGAGCAACAATCACAGAGCTGTCCCAATCCAAACGAAACACCGCCGTGAACCTAGATCTTAAAAGCTTGTGCCCTTATTGGGTCCCTAAGGTCTCTGGCAGCCAGCGGGGCCCCTTGGACCCCGGCACCAAGTCTGTGATTTAGATGAGGCCATAAAACTCTAAATGGAGATGGGAGGCCAGTTGCTTAATTGACCTTTATTGGGCTTTCTGCTTCATTTGAAGACTGGATATTAAATTAACATGATAATTCAGGCCCAGCGTGTTAATACCACTTCCCCCCCCTCCCTTTCCCCCCCACATTTTAATATCACCCTGTAACTTTTATGGCTCCCATTGATTTAGCACTGCTTTTTATTAACTGGCTTTAATTTTCCATATTGGCACATACTTGCACAAAGAAGGTTTTCTTCCAATTGAGCAGCGCACTGTTACAGGATCGAGGGTTTATGAGGCCATTTCTATTAAAAACCTCCCCTATTCTTACTGTGACTTATACAGGCTGTAACACTGAGATGAGATCTAATATGTATAGGGGGGCCCAGGGGTTGGTTATTGGCGCTACAGTACTTGTGTCAGTAGTGTTAGCGGAATGGTTTAATTATGTATCGTGACATAGTGTTGAACATGAACACCAGCTGTGGATATTTTGTATAATAAAATAATTTTAATGTTTGAAAGCATATTCGTTTCATCACTTGTATTTCCATTGTTCTTCGGGTCCTTGTCTTTCTCGTATGAGTGTTATGTTTTGTTATCCCTCCAACTATACCTCCAAATGTCTCAGAAATCCAGCCAAAAAAAAAAAAAAAAATGGGCACATTGATACAGATACACACCACTGTACGGGGAAATCAGCTTTTTTTGTGGGGTTATGGAAATCTTGGTACATTAAGGATTTACATACCCCCGACATATTAGTTGTGCAGCCATCCAAGGTGAAATGTAAGTGTTTTATGGTCTGGCCTTCAAGGAGGAGGCTGAGAGAGCGCTACTGTCCTCTTGTGGAAGCAGTGGAGCTATCTTTTAGAGGGAGTGAAGACAGGAGCCTGATATCAAAAGGAGGAAGGACTCTAAAAGTGGGATTAAATACTGGTGTCTCACTGTAGTCTCAGAACTGACAGTTCATACGAGCTTTGGTTCTCATTCAGTCTGTGTACAACAACGTGGATCTCTCCATCCTCACTGCTGCTTTCAGAAATGTATCTCCTCCACCTCCTCAGCCTCCTCCTGCATTAGCATTAATATAAGTCATACGAGAATTTTTGAAGTGCTAATGCTCATTGAATGTAGTGTACCTCAGGTTCTGCCAGGGACAGTCTGTGCAAGTTTGCTGCAAGTTGTTCCAGAGCACTGCCAAAGTGATAAAAATCTGACGCGAGTGTCCTGACTGAGATGGTGGATAAAACGTCTGACTAAACACATGCAAAAACACGAAGTACAGCTTTGATTTGACACTGCTGTCATCCCCAGATGACAGAAGATTTATATTATGGAATATTTCACTGTCTGTGTCCTGACTGGTGGGAGCTGGACAGCAGGAGTGGGACCCAAATGCAGAACTGGTGCAGATCAATGATGTACTCACAAAAATAAGATCCAAATCTCACAGGACAGTGAGACAGACAGGTGGGTAACAGAGTTCAAGGAAGCAGGTACCAGGTTTGAAGATACTGGTATGAAACAACGGAGGAAGCGGATTGGTCCAGAGAGTGGCAGATGTGGAAACGAGTTGATTTGGGTACAATTCAAATTTGAACTGATACTGGCACCCAACAATAGATAATTATCTAGATATTAGTCCTCTGTAATAACAAAAATGTCATTTCATTTGTAAAAAATATGCCCCCAAATAAGTAATGTGAAAAAAGTTATTGAAAGACTGGGAGCAGCGTGTGTTTGCCAACGCTGGGTAGAATGCCATGCTAACGTCATCAAGGTCAGTATGTAAAAGGCTAGTTATCTCAACTACTTCTCCTACTAACTAATTAATTAAATGCAGATGTCAATGAAGATGTTGCCTCACTTCAAGTTTTGTCGTCTCTCTTTATGTCTATAGTCCATGAATGCACTCCCAGGTACTGAAATGTTGATTTTACAAGAATCAGTACTCAGTAGTGCAGAGGTAATTCAGTCGGTACACTTAAAAGTATAGTAGTTTGGTATCCCATCCATTGAAAATAGCTGCAGATCAGGAAGGCTAAGCAACTGCAGAGCAGATGAGGACAGGTCTGAAGATGGGTGGAACGGTCAAATAACTGAGAGAGGGGGGAAAGTCCGAGGGCACCTGGTGGATGGAAAGAAAAGGGCAACAAAGGGGCCTGGGGAAACTGAAACATGGCTATAGAGGAGGAACAGGGAGTGTCATGTCTGTACGAGTTAGCAGTGACCTGAACGTCAAAGCCTCAAAGCCACACACTGAGAAGTGTTCATCTGCATAGGTGTGATAGACAGAATGACAGAGAGAGAGAGAGACGGTACTTAAAATGTAGATGGGTACAACTCCACACAAATACGCACAAGACGAGTGGGGACACAAACTGCCAGTCTGACAAAAAGCCAATAACCCACCAGCACATTAGAGGTGAATTGCTTCCCGGATGCAGCCCCTTTTCCCCCTCTCCTAAGTGGATGCATTATCATTTTGTCTGTCACAAAAAAAGAGGAGCCAAAGAATATGAATATGCGTTTACATCTGTCTTCCATTAATATGCATGCCTGAATCCACATCTCAACACAAAGCCAATTTTCTGGCCATCTGGGGGATGGCTGGTGGAGGTAATGAATATTCTTTATGAATATGTTTTATTTTGCGAGGCGGCGATACATCATGAGCATGCCGCTATCATTCTCTCTTTCTCCCTCTCTCTCTCTCTCTCAGTCCCTCTCACTCACTCTCTGCCTCTCTGAGGCACTGGGAACCTTCACTGCACAACTTGATGAGTTTAATTAGACTGTATGGAGGGGGGATGGATGGATGGATGGACAGATGGAGGGAAGGTTGGATGGAAAGAAAGAAAAAAAACAACCTTTTACCACACTGACTCTCTCTCTCTCTCTCTCTCTGCCTCTCTCCCTCTCTCTAATAGCAGCCTTAATAAGCCACGCACCTGCTCTGAATGGTGATGCTGGAGAGAGAAATACGGCTGCGGCTAATAGCTATCATGACTTCTGCAGTAACTAGTCTACAGTCCTGATGTTCATTTAATTACCTGAGTAAATTATGACTGAGGTACACTTCACAGAATACTCATTGGTTTTACAATACAATTCAAAGAAGTGCCCTCCACTTTTACCTTTAAGTTTCTTATTTCATTAGAGACAATGAAGTCCACTCCAGTAAAATGTTACGCAATTATCATTTCTGGCACAAATCCCCAAAAAACTGCGTCTCTGACATATGCCGGGTTGTCGCCTGATTACAGGACGCCTACATTTCTGTGAAGATAGAGGTGGAGTGTAGGATACGTTGGCCTGTAGGCACCTTTATGTGTCACATCGATGATTTAGACGTCAGTGACAGTATTACTGTTGCTCGCGCGTCTCTGGGGCCTTGGCACAGTCCATTGGCGAGTGGTGTCCTTTAATGATTTATGATTGAAGTTAGCCTGCGAGGTCCCCAGAGGATCCCCCAGAGCGAGAGGCACAGGGAGTGACCAGTTTTATGGCAGGACTGGGAATCAATTATGCTAACGGTGGCTAATGAATGCACTTGAGGGAACTGCTCCCTGCACTCAAGGGCCATTTTTTTTCCCTTTGCATATTGATGGCAGAAGGACAGTGGCCACTTTCATGTGCCTGTGATGGAGCACTGTGAAAATGGACCTCTGTGTGTCCCTTTCAATCTTACTGTACATCTCATTATTCCTTTTTTTTCTTTTGTCTGCTCTTTTTTAAAAGAAATAGTTCCTATTCAGCTCACATCATTATCATTTAGATCACATACTGTAGGAAAAATTGTCCCCCACAAACAATCTCTACCGCAGCCCCTCGCAGTATTACATATGCACCATATTGTGCCCTCTTCCTCTTTTCCAATAGTCTGAAGTCATTTTCAATTAGGGCTCTTTTTGCGGTGGCTGTGTGAGGAGCCCTGGAAGTGCTCCAGTTCCTCCCCAATGGTCTCGGATAGACTCTGCATGGTTTAAGAGGAATAATGGCAAGGCCTTTTACTGCCACCAAGGTTAACATGCATTAAAGTCATCTGTTTGCAGAGATGGACCTCCGGCAACACTCACTCCTACTCCGCTAAAATGCATTAAGGTAAATAACGCCGGATCGAGAGAGAAATCACTATGTCCGATGCGTTTCAGTGAAGTAAAGAAGGCTATGAATATGAAATGTGCCATGAATAAGTTATGTGTTGGTGACACTGCTAGATAAAAAAAAAAAAGACGGTACAAGTACGAGGTTTTTTGAGAATGCGGAGAGGATGTCTTGCTCATACGACAATGAAAGTGATAGATACATTATTTAACATGTTTAAGGATAAAAGCTTATGTGCTATCTTGCAGAAAGCTAGATCAGAAGATTGATACCGATCTCATATTGTGTGGTAAATAAGAAGCTAGACCCCAGATGCTAGCTTTGCTCAGCAAAAGACTTAAAGTGGAGGCATGAGCTAGCCTAACTGTCCAACTGTGTATCCTTGAGTTGAAACTCCAATTGAAGATGTGTCTTTTTAAAACTTCAGTATTTTCGATGTTATCAAATCCTGGTATCGTATATTTTAAATATGTGTAGTGAAAAATGATCTATATTGATACTTCTCACTAGGGATATACCTATCATTGGCCTGGCCGATTATCCCGTCCAATATTGAGCATTGAAATAAGCATTGATTAATACTGATAATCAATTACTTGAGTAAATTGTACTTAGTTACAATCCATCGCTAGTTAGTCAAAATTTTGGCAGAAGATTCTTTATTTTTACACCAAATGTAGAGTAATGCAGTTCCAAATATCGGTTATCAGTCTTCTTGATTATTGATAATCTGTATCTCTACAAGCCCTGAATAAAAGCCTATCCCTGTACTTTTGTCAACCTCGTGCCATCTTGGCTGAGTTTCCAACAACAAGACATGCAGCCAGGAAATAATACAGCATCTAACTCCCCATGAACCATGAATTTGTCTTTTCTACATTTCCCATTTTAATTTGTTTAATCTCCCAGCGTCAGCGTCATATTCAATGGACATATTTGAGATTGGCATCGATCTTCTCATTTAACTCTTGGTCAGACTCTTGTCCTGCAGAAGCAACTTTTCTCAAAACAACTTTGAGAAAAAAGACAATACTTTATTACCGAATTCATAGAGTATCACACCTGGGGAAGATAAAGTTTGGCCACAAATAAACTTCTAGAAAGTTCCGTGAGTGACGCTATCACTCGGTGGAATAGACAGACAGAGGCAGACAGGCAGTGTTGGAGGCTCCCACTAATTTGATCTGGTGACATTTTCTTCTCCAGCTCCTCGGGGGAAAAGAGCAGCGAGAGTGGGAGTGAGGGAGTTCGAGAAAGGAGGTGTTACAGAGAGAGAGTAAGAGAGATAGAGAAGGAGGGAGAGGGAGAGGGATGGCAAAGGAGACACTAATGAACGCAGACAACAAAGACCCTAACCTGAGCTCCAAGCCCCTGGAGACACGGAGAGGTTTCTCATTGGGTCAATAAAAGCACTGGACCGTGTCTGCGTCGGCTTGCCCTTCAAGCACCCGCTTAACAGCAAGAGGGGGGGGACTTTTGTTCAAGGTTGCTGGAGTTAAAGGGGAATATGGCTGAATTTTATATGTGAAAATATCTAACCATTTATCATGGCTGTCTGTGCGCAGGGAGAGAAGATCCGCGACATCTTGGTTACGCGCGATGTCAAGCGGCCGTACGTCTACATAAAGAATGCATCAGCGGAGATGTTGCTGTGGCAAGTTTAGCTGAACTTAACAAGACGGACATCTTGATTGTCTGTATGATTTGTTTTCTCTTAATTGCATCCGAGAACAAATCAATTCTAAATTTGAGGACTAGATTAAAACTTTGAAACACTGACAACTGAGTTTGAAGTACAAGGAGAGGATGGGTAGATTTCCCCACTGGATGTTTCAGGGTTAATTCCTGCGAGAGAGCAGCGCCGTGTCCCTCTGCCAAACCAGAGGAATGTGGCAGTTAGAGGAAGGAGCGCAAGGTGAGCCAAAATCAGCATGATGGGATATTGACTCTTGGCTTGTAATTTCATTTTATGCACCAAGTGGCAAACAAGATATCACACTGTTCATAATCCTCAGCATCCCTGAACACACACACGCACACACATGCCTCCCACGGACTCCTTCTTGTTATTAACAGGGAATCTAAAGCTGTGTGTGCGTGTGTGTGTGTGTGTGTGAGGAGAGCCTCCAGTCAGGGGTCTTAACACCAGGACTCACACCTGAAGGGGGGAGAGTAAACACACACACATGCTCGCACACACACACACACATACAAGCACGCTGGGGGACACACAGTTCGTTGCCCCACTAAGTCCCCCCACGTCTGACATATGTCACTCTCAATCTGTTCAGCAGGCCACACATCTCTCCAGTGTCGTACTGCCACTGTGTGCAGGAGGGGGGGCTGAAACAGAGGGAGAGCTGAAGACTGGAGAAGAGGGCACAGAGGGACAAAGACAGAAAGGGAGAGAGGAGAGAGGAGAGGGAGAGAAGAGGGCACAGAGGAGGCAGGGAGAGCTGCCGCTAGTGGCTGGTTGCTCCCCTCTCCTTGCTAATTGGTAGCTTGGAACACAACACCATCTGTTCTTTAAGAAAGTCAGATGCACAGCCTTAAGAAGATGCCACCACTCGTGAATACATTTACCCGCAGCCAAGGCAAATAACTCAACGGGCCCCGGGCTTCTTTCAACACAAAGATCCTGCAGGACGGCGGCTAGACAGGCATCTGTTATATTTGTTATAATGTTTAAGGGGCTTTGGATATAGTTTGGGTACCTGCCAGAGAGTCCTGAATATTGTAAACATATGATGAAGAGGATAGCGAAGGAAATAATTCACCAGCAGCACAGGAGTCACCTGTAACCACGATTTGGACGTTAGAGGAAGACGAATGGAAGTGGATTGCCATCATGTGGTTGAGCAATGCAATCACAGTGAAGACAATCAGAAACTCTGCTCTTTATTCAGGGCAGTGCTTACTGTTGGATAGCATTTAACACAAATTCAGAGAGGAGAACCTGCAGTGTAAGACCTGATTTTAGAAAAACTCACATTTCTGAGCAGCTGCACTTTATGCACAACCTCCACTTTCTGGAAGCGCTTAGCTTGCAGTATTTGACAACCTTAGAATGAGACGTTAAAAATCATCCTTTCAGGATTGCATTTAAAGTTTGCTGACATAGTGTTGCTTTGGTTGTCGATCTTAATTCACATACAATGGCTTGCCCCCACCTTTGTTGACGTTCTTCATAAGCAGATTTTTTAATTAAGTCTCATAATAAAACAGGGATTTGGGGATTTATTAACCCCTTTTTCACAAACAACGGCATACTTTAGGTAGGCTTAAATATACTTGAGCGCTTGAGGAGTGTCCACTCAAGTAAAGTCTATTTGTGGGAAACACTACTATAAACAGATATCTGCATATGAATCCCAAATCTGTAGGCAAGGGACAAGCTTTTGGTATTGGATGTGTTCTGGTTTCTTAGTGAGCTGGCTTTGGTCACATCCAGGTAATCAGCCCACGTGGAAAGCAAAAGAGGCGAAACGCATTGTTCAGAATACAATCTTTGGACCCATCAATTATCATATGATGACAATTTGACTTTTTTTTTTTTTTTTTTGGTTTTATTTGCATAACAAATAACAAAATAACAAAATGGTGTTTCTTGCAGGTTAATTCTAAAAACAAAGAAGAAGTCCTGATAACAATTATTCAGATATCCGCTGGCTACACCAGAAGCCCTGAAACATTCGCCATGGCCTTCTTAGGCTAAATTGTCATCAGCAATGGGTTCCAGACTGAGACAACACTGCACTACACTTGGATGGAGGATGGGTCTTAGCACAGAATCAACCTCATTAACTTTTGGATCAGATCCAGATGAAGGGACAGATCCCAGAATTTGCGTTTTTCTGACATTTTCATGAATTTCTCTGGAAATAATACATGGATCTAGATGAAAAGAGCAGGGTTATTTAAGTGGGTGGTATCTAAGATTAAGTACAATTTGATGCTAATCCAAATAAAATCTGGATCTAGCAAACCTGATTATGTTTTGTTTGATATTGGACTAGACTTGAATCAGTTAAAGGGGACTGCTGGGCCTTGATGGAGGTATGCACTCTACTGAGTGTCATTCTACATATGTTTTTTATCCATGTTCTATGATTGGCAGTTTTGCATTATGCTGTGTTCATGTACGGTCTTGAATGACAATAAAGTTTACCTTGTATCATGTAAATTTGCTTGATGACTGTTTAATCAAATGTTAAAGAGGCCAAAGCTGGATGTAAGGTCACTTGAATGTGTGATAGTATCATGCCATCAGACGTCCTTATTTAAACTTAGCTGGTATTTTCATTGAACTATCAAAAAAAAAACACACACAGTGTAATGAGCCATCAGCCGGAGTGGAGGAAGGTTATATCAGAAGCATTTAACAAAGAAATGAATCTATACCAGCATCAGCTGTACCACAGAGTATAAACCGGACCCTCTTGGGATTCCAGGCACACAGCTCAACGCAATGACCGTGTTTTACATCGCCAATCTGTTACAGTGGGATCTCCCCTGCTTCAATCCCATGGATGATTAAGCGTGATAATTAAGGTTTTTGGACATTTTCCACGGAGGAGCAGACGTGGCAGCTGGTGACATTCATGCATTCCCAAACACAGAGGAGGGAATTACAATGAGGCCTCCATTCATTTCAGTGATCACAAAGTCTGCTCTTGGCACCAGTTCAAAAACAGTCAAGCTGTTGTTGAAAAGGACTATTTGTGGCTCTCTTTGTTGCAATGTAGGCAATGTACCTTGATCTATTTGGGGAATTATAGAAACCATAGAAAGCAGCCAAATATTTGTTTTGGTTTTGGTTTTTTTTTCAGCTGGGATATTCACTCGCTGCTGTCCCGGAAAGAAACCAGGAAGATTATCAAATGACTTGTTAGATGTTTTGGTTAATCTCCAACACGCGTGGCACGATGATAAAGATCTCACAGCTGCTTTTACAGTCTTTTGTTCGCTGGATCAGAGTTGAAATGTAGCCTCAGCAGACCAACAAAAAATGCATCAGTGAGATCAAAAAATTCAGCAGAGTCTATTTTTTGCTTAACGTTATTTTTTTAGGAATTAATGGCCATAAATTAATGACAGTATGTGGCTGTTTCATTTTGGGTGCCAGCCCAAAACATTTATAGGTAAAAAAAAAAAAAAAAAACCTGTCAGATGTAGTCATGGTCTCAGTTACACACTACACACATCACGTTGTAAATGAGTGTGATTGTGTGAATGAGAGCTTTTGTAAAATAGTGTGGATTCAAGTGTGGTGTTAATACAGTCCAGTCCACTAATATCAGGAAGATATACATAAATAATCAAAAGCGCTTTCAGAAGTTGCTGTACTAGTTATAATAGGATTCGATTATTATTTTTGTTGGATTGACAAGAATACAGCCGTTTAATGTTGTATTTGGTGAAGGTTGTTTTATACTGTCGGCTAGTTTAATCCACTGCAATACATCATATGTTTTGTATGTATCATCGTAATTGGATAAGCAAGTACTAGCCAAACTAAAGTGTATGTATGTAGATACTTCTAATGTGATATGACATTAGCAAACAACCAAAGCTATTAAAACAAACTATACTGCCTCACCTTCAACTTTAGAGCTCAAATCTTTCATTTTCTGTCGAAGCTAAAGAGGAGAAAAGTGGCGAAGAAGTGGTCGACAGAATTAGGGTTGACTGATGACTCAATCTCCCAGCATGCATTCCTCAAGCGGAAATGTCGAGGACTCCATGGAAACGGCTGGCTGGCGTGCTGCTAGCCTGGGAGAGTAGAAGCAAAGCAGCTAGCTAGTTATCTTCAATCTGGATACTCGAAATCCCGACACACTTGGCTGAAAACACTTGAGCTGACTTTCTGCAATGATGAGTCGTACTCCCGATGCAAGAGCGAGGTAAGAGACAGCCAATGCGTCAAAACGCTAACATTGAAAACAACCAAGAGCAGCGAGGTTATCAAGCTAGCTGCTGTGTTAACTTGTGTTTACATGCCCCACGAAGCACAGATACAACAAGCTAACCGCGTACTTCATGAGAGACGCCAGGTGTAAACAGTAGACTTAAGTGGACCATGATAAGAATATCGTTGACATTATTTCCAAAATGACCTCTCTGTATGATTTCCGTTTATACTCATATAAAACCGTAAATGCAAACGCTACATCCTAGAAAATGTTAAATGTTATTTTCTTAACGTTACATGATAATAATAGCCAGTCTGATAGCTTTTACTACACAGAATGGAAAGGTTTTACTTTTATTATTATCATGATTATTAATTCTTAAATATACACATTGTATAGGTGTTGTTACTCGTTGCTGTATATATGGAGAGAGAGGGAGAGAGAGAATATATGTATATAGAATATCTACAGTATATTGTAGATATGATATATACCTATTTTTCATCCTTTTTTTTATGCACATAATAGGTCTTTCCTGACTTTTACTTACCTTTGTTCAACTTTACATAGACAAGGAAACAGGGACAATAAAGCTGACATTTCTTGTCAGGTTTAAAAGGGACTGCAGATGTAAATTAGCTCAAAGCCAACTTTGGTACAATACATTAAATGGCAACACTTTAATATTGTACATGGTCCCTCCACAAATAAAATACATAAATAAGCCTGGCTAAAATAATTGTGATTCAAGATTATTATCCCAGTAATCACCAAAATACGCCTTCATTCCTTAAAATATACTAGAATCAGTGTACCTTACAAGTTGTGTCCTGCACCCTCTCCAGGGACACCCAGACAAGAAAGATCCAGGAAAACATCACCAATGTGGAGAAACATTTTGGAGAGATGTGCCAAATCTTTGCTGCCTACGTCCGTAAAACAGCCAGGCTACGGGACAAGGCGGACGTCCTAGTTCGGGAAATCGGAACGTACGCGGACACAGAAACGCCAAACCTGAAGAGTGGATTGAAGCAGTTTGCTGACCACCTGGCCAAGGTTGAAGACTACCGCCAAGCCGAGGTTAAACCACAGTGTTTTATTGTCTGCTTTTATCTCTTCAGTCATTATTTCACATTGACAGAAACAGTCCAAATATGTTAGTGAAACCTAACACTAAATGATTTGCCCTACAGGTGGAAAGACTTGAAGCCAAAGTCATAGAGCCATTAAAAAGCTATGGAGCTGTAGTGAAACGTAAAAGGGTGAGTGTTGCTCTGAGCTGCAGCCGCTGTTTCTAATTAGCAACATTTTTGTGTAATTTATCAGAGCACAGACATCACTTTTCTGTCTTATTCTTATAGAGAAAGGCAGAAAATGCTGCAGCAGCGGATGTCAACTTTAAATGTCAGCAATGGTGGATAACTGCCTCAAAGACAGTGAAATAGTTTAGTTTCCTGGCTTGGCTCATCCCCATATAGTTGTGTTTAAGGTGCACCTTTGCTACTGCAGCATTTTTGATGGTCATGTTTCACAATTAAATTCTCTCTGGTCCTCAAGGATGCAGCAGTTGTGTCACCAAAATAAGACCAAGGTCCGACAAGAGCAATTAACTGTTAGTGTTGTTACCCCTGCATGGCCACATGGGGGCAGTATTGATGTAATGATAACATCCCTCTGGCAAATTAGAGCTTTCTTGTGCCATTGTACTTCTCTCCGCCTCTCAGTATCTTGTTTTAACCAGGATTAAAATACATTTTCTGGTTAAAAATACATCAAGTTGGTAGTTCCTTTCTGACTTTTGTGGTGGGCGTAAAATCGTAAATTAAATCAGTCATGATTCTGTGTTGTCACTGTCAAAACAGTCCTGTTTTTTTTTCGTCCTCCTTTTTTGTAAAATTAAAATACAATCAAACTGCAAACCTTATAGATTTTTTTAAGCAAGTGCTAAAAAAATACATGATACGCTTTTGAGCTTGTTTAAAAGAAACGTCAACTTCAAGAATGATTGTGAAGTTATTTGTGTATAAAGTCAAGCTGGCTATATTCCGTTTTCTGACAATGCTCAGACAGTTTATCATTATTTAATATATCTTTCCTTTGAATTATCCAACTGTGTCAGACTTGGTACAACACAAAAATCTGCACAACAGGGAATTCTTGATCTTTATCCGGGAATCACAGAGCTACGCCAAATGTTTGTTCGATTACGTCTTTCAGGATTTGAAAGACAGACACATAACTATAAATAATTGACTGTCATTGTTGATTCTCCTCATGACTACTGTGTCCTTGTGCATCCACGCAGGAGGATCTGAAGGCGACTCAGAGTGCCAGAGACAGAGAGGCCAAACAGATGGCTCAGCTTGAGAGAACCAGACAGAGAAACCCCTCAGACAGGCAGATCATTGTATCCTTGAATGTTTCTTAAATATCAAACAGACAGAAGACTTTAAACGTAACAACCCAGCTACATACTTTTTTAAGTGCTGGGGATGGTCTTGGGTGTAGCTTGCATAACTCCATTTTGAAACAAGAATACAAACTTTTAAATGTTTTCCCTGTCTAGTTTGAAAAGGTTTACTGTGTGGTATCTTCCCAACTACTCGGTGCAAGAACAGTTTGATTCCATTTACAGTGTGTATATCAGCATGCATGTGCAGGAGTAGAGCAAACACTGACAACAGGCTCATGTTCTTTGGTGTTTCCTTGACCAAGCCTTCAGTCTCAGGTGTGTCCACGTGCATCTCATCATTAAACATCATCATCATGTACGGCCACATAGATGAAGCACATTTCACAATTACTTTGAATTTCCGTCGTAACGACTCCAGTAGAAGACTTCAGCGGATACTCAGTTAGCAGAGCTACAGAAAACTGTCGGAGCATGCAGCGCCTATAGCAAATGAAAGTAACAGCATTTTATATAGCTCTGTGTTTAGTGAAGGTGTTAAATACTGTGCATGACACATAAGTGTGGAAACGCTTTTGCTTTCCTCTTCTGTAGAATCATGGTACCAACAGTGTTTCCAACAATGTATTTTTATGTACATTTTGAAAAGGTTGATGGAAACAGCAAAAGTTGAAACTACTCAAGCAAAAACGTTATAATGTAGCTTGAGGTGTTTTTTGCCAGTTTTTTTGTAAACACATTTTCTGAATACGTTTGTACGTACCAAGCGTGATTCCACATGACTGCCCAGCTGTATCCACTCCCAAAGAAGAAAAATAAGCTGTTTCCACTGTTTTTGTCTTCCAGGATATTCACATAACTTGTCAAAACATGGCTGGTAGTAGCAACAGTTACATGTGGACAAATGAGTAGCCCAAATTATTCTCAGTCACATCCATGAAAAAACATTTTATACAGAAAGAGTTTTTTATGTTTACACTACTAAAGCTTTGGCCATAACCTGTCACTGTGGTTCGATATGTCTTGTTGTATGTTTTTTGTATATCCATGTGTTCTCCCAATCAGGCTGAAAGTGAGCTCCACAGAGCCACATTGGATGCCACACGGACCACCCGGCAGCTGGAGGAGACCATAGACGAGTTTGAGAAGCAGAAGATCCGGGACATCAAGGTCTGCCACTCCGAGATTTCTATTCAACCTCAAATTAAAAATTTCAGTTGTGGCAAAGACACCATGTCAGTTGAAGCTGTGGGTGACAGTGAAATGAAACCGGTTATTTAGAAAACCTTTCTAAAACCTGCCAGCACCTCCTGATCCTCCTTCAGTTGGATGAAACCATTCTTGTTTTGTCATTTCAGAGCTCTTTTTCATGTCATTTGGTCACCTGGCTGCAGTGATTCATTTAGGTAGTGACAAAGCTTATTCAGCACTGAAATATCATCCCTGTCTTTTTTCGCTTGTAGAAAATCTTTGGTGACTTTGTGACAGTGGAGATGGCGTTCCATGCCAAGGCCTTGGAGGTGTACACCTTGGCCTACCAGAGCATTCAAAGTGTGGATGAGGAGGAGGACCTGGAGGTAGGCCGATGCTCCGCCCAGTGGTTAAAATTAGCCTGTTAGCATCAGCACGTTTGTGTTCATAGATGTGTCACTCAGAGTAAGAGGATATATATTTAAAGTTTATATTGGACTGGGGTTAAAAGTTGGTCAGTTTCTAAGCACACCCTCTGCTGTGCACTTGATAAACCTTGTGGTTAATCCAAGCTATCACGGTGTTATTACTCATCATCTTGTTGCTCATACTCCTGAGTCCGCACCCTTTAACTGATGTGGTAACTTTGGAGAAACATGCGGCACCAATGTGCACACCCCAGAGTAATGCTGACTCCTCTATATACAGTTTGGTTTGAAAGATCTGACGAACTATTCTGAGAGACAAAATCAGTAGTGAGAAAACAAAGGACCAGTGGTGTTCAAGACAGCGAGATTCTTCCTGCAGATGCCCTTCTGCTATTTTCCTCCGCCCCATGCCATCTCATCTGTGTGTTTTTGCACTGAATCATCTCCCTTCCATTCACATTGAAGCGAAACTCCTCAGCAAGACAAAGCTGTTTTTCAATGACTCACCAAACAAAGCATGGGAGATTGAATCATCCGAAAAAGGCACAATGACAGGCATGAAGATTATCCTGATCGAGAGCTCTTGCGGAATTTATTTTCATCAGCGTGGTTTTAAATGGCAGTTTGTTATCAGAGGCGTACCTGCTGAGCCGCCTTGTTTACGTGTGACTGAAGAAATATCAACGGCCCAGTCGTTGATCTGCTGGATTTTCCAGGTTGTACAATGTAGAGTATTCAAGTTGTGCACTTCTACTTTACAGTCAGGTTAAACATTCACAGTTCTCTTGTATTACACTCACACACCAGTGCACTCTTTAAAATAGCCAGTGGCTGTGTGTGTAGGCAATGCTTCCATTCTTCTGTCTCTCCTTGGAAAAAACATAGCGCCTACTGTCTTTGGCAGGTGTTCAGGAGTTCGCTGCACCCCCCTGACTACCAGTCACGCTTAGACATAGTGCGAGCTAATTCCAAAACCTCCCTCGATCGGACCGGCTCCTTCCTGAGTACATCAGGGACTTTACAGGTAAGATACAGACAGTACTTAAATAGAATTTCCCCAGTAGTTTCCCGTTTGAAGAACATCCTTTTATTACAATGAGTTTTATCTTTGACAGTTGCACACATAGTTTAATTGTGATCATGAAATAAAAAAAAAAAACAAACCCCAGCAGTCTTCCTCATACCAGTAGAGTCTGGTGCTCGATAACTTTGATAGTCTACTCTAATCAGTCGTGCCAGTGTGTTGTGCAGCATCACCATAGCCATCATTCAGTTTGGGTTTCCATACATGTCATCACATGTCTCTGACATTTTGCATTTCTCTTCACATTCAGTTAGCACCAGCATCGCTGGCTTGTGAATTAATCTGGACAGCTTGCTTGCACTCTCTCACTAAATGTGGAGTATCATTTGATATCTTTGACATGCCTTCTCCTTCAGGTCACGTAGGTCGTGTTCAGACGTCATATCTCCTATCTAGAGATGTCCAGATTGTAGCTTTTGGACACAGATTGCCTCAGACGCGTCTTGCGACACAACTTCGGTTTGATTTTATCTGGGGGGAAGATGCAATCACTGCTAAACAGAAAACAGGCTTGAAAAGAGGATTGCAGACCCGGCTGGAGCACTGGAGTAACTCTTAATGAGAAAGTGTTATTCTAATGCTGCGTTCTAGACAAACTTGAACATTTCCAACCTCCAACTTTAAAATGTACAATTAAATGCCACTTAAAGTCGAACTTTGACGACTTAATGACGAAGCAGATGGCTGATGTCACACAACAACGGCAGCACCCACGGGTAGGGGGTAGGATGTATTCATAGACGACAGTATTGTGAATAGAATCTTTAGATACGTTTCAAAGTATGAAAGTGCTTTAAAATAAAAACTTTAATGGCGTCTGTTACCCTACCATCATTTCTCCTCTTCTAGAGGAAGGAAGCTGCACTGTTTAGGGTTTAACTGTGTGTAAACTTGCCAAAGGGACGTCATTTTGATACAGTCAGCCAAGTTTTTGTTAACTTTTGGCATCCTGCACCTGGAACGCTTGGAGGTCGGAAGTTTGAAATTTCAACAAGGAAATTCCAACCACCGGCTATTTTCTGGCACGCCGCATTAGACTGCACACATGCCAGACTATGAACTTGGCAGTCCTTCACATGAGACATCAATGTTCATATAGTTTTGCACTACAGTTGTGGACAAATCTAGCTCAGCGTGTGTTCTCGCCTGTACCTGTATAGTCTCTGCTCATAACCGCAACCTCCGTAAAAGAGAAATGTTTTGAGAAGCGAACCGATTCGACGGAAGCACCAATTGCACTTAATGACTACCTGCTAAGTGTTTTAGCCGCATGTTTATTTGTTGTCACAGCAACAAAGGGCTCGGCAGACGAGAAGAGAGGAGGAGGAAGAGGAGGACGAAGAGGATGAAGATGAATCTGAAGAGGAGGAGGAGGATGATGAGGACGAAGAGGAGGACACGGACGATGAAAATTAATTTGTCTTTTTTGCTAAATCTTACTTTTGTGTTTGTCTGTCTGGAACAAAGGTGATATCGGAAGATCTGTGAGTGTTTAACTATCTCGTGAAAGCAAAGCTGTGTCATTGCCAAACTCACCTCACGCAGGTGATCTGAGCAGTATTGTAGCGTAGGTGGTGTGATGTAATTGTGTAACGATTTGTCGAAGTTCCAGCTTTTTATTGCATTAGCTATATTTTTATAGAACACACGATGCCAAAATGTGCATTTTCATATTAAGTTATCAGTGAATTTTATCACAAAATGTTACTCATCTTTATAAATAAAAAAATGTCTGTTTTCAAATTCAGCTTTTGTTCCAGTGAGATGCTTTACTATAATAAGTACACAGTGTACCCTCAGTCACTTTGCATGGAAATAGCAGCGGAGAGGTTGATTGTTATTTTAGAAATTGTTCCGAGTGTGAATCAGTGACAGTACTTGCGTGACGACTGCGGTTGAAAGTGACTCATCTCTTCCACAGACAAGCAAAAGTGGTACAAATGAAGCTGGGGACATTTTGCACGATGCTATCTTTGTTTATTTGGAGGTGTGTGTGTGTGTGTGTGTGTGTGTGTGTGTGTGTTACAGTATGTGTTGTCTGTCACAGCGGAGGCTGCTGCCACTCGGTCTGCTGATGGCTCCTATGTCTCTCCAGCATGAGTCACTCAACACATTTATCATTCCTCGGCTGCCCGTGTCACGCTGAATGCTTTTCCGCCCCTGGTCTTGCACACATAAAGCATATTCCAGGTTTCTATCAGTGTGTGTTTCACAAATATACATTCACTTTTACACACACATGCACAAATCCATGGAGCCATCATGCAAGCAAGAGTAAAAGCATGATTTTCTTCTTTTTTTTCCCCCCCCTTTTTTTTGATGTAACAAACATCAGGGCTGAAACCTCCCCTACAGCACCGCTGATTATCTCAGTGACTGTGAGATAAAAGCTGTGTAGGTGGTGTGTCATCAGCCCTCTGCGCAACAACACCTAAATGCATATAAAGGTTAATGTGTACACAAACACAGTCGCACAAACACACACTCGCATACCAGTTTGACTTCGGTGCGCTGTGGGTCTGAATGGCCCGTGTTGCGATGAGTCACCGCCTATAAAGTGTGTGTGTGTGTGTTTGCTGCGAGTGAGTCAGAAGAGTTTTTCCAATCACAGATGAACCTAAAGGCTCCACTCCCTGATCGCGGAGCAAGAAGAATGGATGGGGAGAAAAGACATGAAGAAAGGGATCATGTGAGGGAAGTCTTAAAAAGAAAAGATCTTCACCTCTGCCAAGAGTCATAGGTACAAAAGCAGGCAAGGTTTAGTTATGAGTCATTGACTGTAAAAAAAAAAAAAAAAAACAAAGGATGCAAAACAAACAAGGATACCCATGCAAAGAACCAGATGTGAGAGGAAAGGAGGAGGCGGATGGGTGGTGGTGGAGGGAGGGGGGACAGTTGAGAGAGGTCAGTCAGGACCCCGGGTCCTTATCGTTGACTCTGACTCATTGCCCTTCAGCGTCATGCCACTCCTATCAAATCCATCATCCAGGGCACACGTCAGCCCCTGCACAGCCTGCAGCTGCTTTCTGCAGTATCTCTCCCTCGAGCCTTGTGCCACTGATCTTACTTTGACAGAAGCCTCCTCGTGCGCCACAGGTTTTTTTCCTCTCCCTTTTGAACATCAAACTGTTAAAACTGCTCGTTTCCTCAAATACGGTTCTGTAGATTTTTATTCCATAATCGCCAGTAATTCGCACTGGGAAATTCGAAGATAAAAGTTAAAGGGAATAAATAATCCTTTTTCTCTTCTTTCCTTTTGAAATGCTGGGACATGCGCTTACTGAAGTTGTCTCCTAAGCCACCACCAGAGGGCGACGTTTAAAGGTTTTCTCACCTGAGCTGTTTTAAATTGGGGAACCTGTGATATGGAGACATTGTGTTCTTTTCAACCTGTAGGTAGCTGCAGCATGTGTTTGTGTGTGTGTGTGTGTGTGTGCCTGTTATCAGTTACCTCTCTAGAGAAGCAGACTGATTGCATATTGAAAGCCACAAAACTGGAGCTTTGAACAGCGAGACCAAAACATCCGGACATGTGAAGTATTTTGAGCATTTGAAACTTGACTTGGTGAGTGAGTCACTCTGCCTTCCACCCTCATTAAAGTGCAGTTTTTTTTCACTAATAACACCAAACGTAAGCTGACCGAGTCTGGGCGCAAGCGGGTCAGACCTTTTGATCGACCCTATCAGCCTTTTTGTGTCCCGAACAGGTGGAAATTCGCTATTCCACCTCAAGGTCTGACGTATACTCAAGAGACATGTCATGGTGTGACATTTTAAAAACACACCTTTTTCTATATTTTCGTCCTCCTAAAGCTCTCCTGCAAGAGTGATTCATAGGTCAGATCTAATGTAGTCAGTATCTGTGGTGCGGCACCCTGTGATTGGCTCTCCTATAGATCTGACACACAAAGAGGTAAGGAATCCCTCCTCTCCCCCTCTGACTCATCTGCAGTATAATATAATGTAACTCCCAGATCTCATTTGTGCAGGCGTATTGGGCCAAATGACATATCGTGTGCGTGCAGATGTGTGTGAAAGTAGACCGTACATGCACAATGTATGCATATATTAATATATGTATGCCAGAGTCCCACAGTACAGTTGTTTGGAATATTAAATACAGTGCCGTGCTGGCGGCTGTTATAAAATCAAGAGGCAGCATAGCCGAGGTGTGACTCACACACTGACTCACTGACAGTGCTGCCGTGGCGTGTGTATGTTTCTGTGCATGTGTGTGTGTGTGTGTGTGTCTAACCCTTTGTGGTTCCTCTGGCAGACCGGCAGTGTGTTGCTGGTGTTCCAAGAACTATGAACCCTGCTACAATCCCTGGATTTCACACCAGCGAGAAAGGTTACACGTATGTGTGCATGTGTGAATGTATGTCCACCCTCCTGTTCTAGCATATGTGTCAGAGCATGTGCGAGGGTCAGACAAAATATCCAATCACAGGAATTGTTAAATGAACTATCAGAAGGCAGGACGAGCGGTATGTATGCAGATGCAAACACATCGTTACTCAGACAGTTGTGATCTGCCATCCATTCTCAGAACAGAGCTGGAAAACACTGTCTGACACAGTAGAGAAAAAAAACACACATTTTCAAAGCACATATTTAATCCACTACAACACAAAGATTCAGTAATGTGTAGCACATGAGTCACGTGAATTATTCAACGATCGTAGACACTGCGTCACAGAAACATACAGCGTAGATCTTTTTTGAAGAGGAGAAAAGTGATAACACTGTTTAGAACTTCCCCGAAAGGATTTTAATGACAAAAGTAAGTATGAGCTTGCAATGGCCAGTTTGTGTTTATACTAGGGCTGTCAAACGAAAAAATGTTGTCATTGCGATTAATCGCATTTTGTCCATAGTTAACTCGCGATTAATCGCATATCAATCTCAATTTTTTTGGCACTTTTTTTCTGTTCTAAATGTACCTTAATGTATTTTTTTTTATGTTCTTAATACTTTTAACAACATAAGAAAGGGTTAGGGTCAGGCAAATATGCTTGCTTTATGAAAATGTTTATTCAACACTTCAAATCATGCAGGAAAATAAAAGGCTCAAAAAATATCCCCTCACCCTAAATGGGATCAAAACATGGTGATGTCTGCTTTTGGCGAGGGGGGGGGCGGTGGGCTCTCTGCATCTGCCATGTGTTTTGCTTGCAAATGATATTTGAGACTCGATGTACCTAAATGGTAACTCATTTCATGTCGGCAGTACGTGCAGATAACTTTTGTCCTATGGACCGAACCATCTTTTTTTAAAGTAAATTTGCCGTTCATAAGTCCTTTCTCCATTTCCTTTCGCTTTCGCTTTTCAGTCCACCGTGTTTTTACCGAACCGCCAACCCTGCTTCTTCTTCTTCTGATTCCCTTTCTTGTTCTTCTGCCACCCTCTGGATCAAGACTACAGGTGCCATCGACGGCCGTAAATCATACAATGCGCATTTCTTTTTTTTTTAAAATACCGAGCGTTAATCACGCGTTAACTTTGACAGCCCTAGTTTATACACATGAACATCAACTACATCAACAGATATTAACCTCACGTTAAAAATAATAACAAAATTATGACAGAGAACAGAGAAAAACATTTATTCCATTGCAAAACTCTTCCAGAAAAGCTCAAATACCTTTAAACAGTTAGGTGATAAGATTAATAGGGTAAAGGTATGGAATTCCTCTCTCCCCAGGAGGAAGTAGTTGACATCTACTCCCCTCTCCGGGTTTTGTTTTCATGTGCGTTTCAATGCCAAAATGCCATTTCTGCCACTAGGGGGCTCTCTATCAAAGCAAAAACAAATGACATTTGCCCGGTGCTGTGTGGGGAGGCCGAGTGGAGTTGGGGCCTGGCCGCTGACGGGAGGAGAGCCCAGAGGTTACTTTTCAACTTTTGGGATTAAAAAAAGGAGAATTATCTTCGCTCCCGTTATCAAGCTGACTGCAGCAGAGATCCACGGAAGGGACGAAAGAGAACCGGAGCACTCAATGAAGGACCTGAATGCAGACACACAGATCCCCTCACCCCTGACAGGTGTCTTTGCTTGCTAGTTTACGGCTAATTTACAGTAATCTGGCTGTTATGAATAAACACTTGTGCAGTTTGCACGAATAAACACAACATTACTTGCCTCGCTGGTGGTGAACACCATTAAACAACCACCACTGCTGAGGAAAATCTATCCGACCTGACTGAGGCACAAACGTTAACGGTCGAGGTAATGTTTTAGTTTTATTCGCAGACTTCCCTCCTCAATGTCCCGGGCGTTGTAGCGTCAGGCAACCGAGTGAAATCGTTACTGTGAGCAAAGCTTTCGATTTCTCCGGTTTTGAGCGTTATTGGAGTACACAACCCACCAAGATGTAGAGCAAAGGTGTATTCCTGTTTTAACATTTTAACGCAGAGTTCTTACACATCATATATTTAAGCAACACTGCCTGTCTCTGTGTGACTGAAGAAGTGCTGTGTGCGTGCGGTTCCCTTCACGTGTCCGCCTCACCGGCCCAGGAGGCCTCGAGCTGCTCAGGAATGTCTTCCCGTCATGTACGCGGCCACTGCTCATCCTCCCGATTCGATGATTTACGCGCCGACATGAAAAGCCCAGTGTACCTGTTGTCAAGTGCAGTAAGTCATAACAGTTATTGTACCGTATCTGCGCCGCATTCCGGGATCGCAGGTACTACTGTAAATCAAGGGCCGCCTGTGCCTAGAAACAAACGTACAGTGCTGTAAATCTGTGTGTGTCAAAGTTGCGCCGGGGTGCCCTTCAGCAGTATATCATCTGATCGGATGATGATGAAGCAGAAAGTGACTTCTTATTTACTTTCCAGTGCCTGATAGTGGCGTCACTTGGATATCCCCGCTCAGCATAAATCACTGCCTGCATAGAATAAGAGGGAAGTGAAAAACCTAGTGTGTGTGGGTGTGTGTCTATGTGTGTGTGTGTGTTCTCTACAGACTGATTTTGATGTATGGTTATTTATCAAATCATTCAAAGTCACATTCATAGTTAGTATTAGATGTGGAGAACATATATATATATATATATATGAGTGTCGTGTAAATGTTCTTACACAAGCTCACAGAACGCCTGAGAGAGCGTGCGTGTCCCTGTGTCGCGTTTCACATTCACGTGCATGTTTTTCAGCGAGTATCTCTTATGCGTTACACCTGATATCCAGCCCCGGCCTCACGCGCCGCCTGCCAATCTAACCCCCCTTCCACCTTCGCCCCGCGGCTGTTGTTGATGATTTCGAAATCATCCGCTTTCAAAGGAATGGGAAGGAGAGAGAGAGAAAGAGCGCACGCTTGGATGTGTTGCGCAAAAAAGAAAAAAAAAAAAAAAAAAAAAGGCTTATCAGACAGAGAGCCGTGTTGTGATCAGCGAGGGAGGCCTTGGCTCGGGCACCGGTTGGGAGCCTGCTGTCGCTTTTAGCCTTGGTGTGTAGCTCTGTGTGTGTGTGTGTGCGCGTGTGTGTGTGTTTCTTTGTCTGCCTTGTTTTTCTGTCCAGTGCCTTTCATAAGCGAGCGACCTGGTATCAGAGAGGGTCATTATGAGCCAATGTGTGTGTGTGTGTGTGTGTGTGTTGACCAATCCTGTCAGGTGAGCAGTGAGTGTGTTTACAGTTGAACAACTTCCTCGTACAACACTGCACTCCTTAGTCGTAACTCGCAGCCCATTAGCCTCGTTGGATCTCTGCTATAGTCCATCACAATATCAAACTATGGTTATGAATGTAATTAGTTTTCAACGCCATAAAACTTTTCTGAACATTGGCCGCAGATTCACGTGTGTGTGGGTCTGAAGAAGAAATTGAAGAAAGGCAATGTTTTGATGTTCACGATATCGAACTAACTCAGACCTATTTATTTATTCCATAACTGAATAAACAAGCTGTTCTCGGAGGAAAATATGGTCCCCAGAACTTTGTTTGAAGCTGGAAAGGTGGCAGGGTCCGCCACAGAGAGACAAAGTACAACAGTATGAAAATGTGTTGTCCTTTAAGGTCACTTTGTTTATTTAGTTTAGCCAGCAATGAAAACCAAATCAGTCTGTGATCATCCTTCTCTTCTGATTAAAATTCCTGCATAGTGCTTCTTTAAAAGTCACGTGAGCTACCGCTGATAGCAAAACAAAACAGCAACCAGAAACACAAGAGCAAGATTAGGATTCACGCTACGTTGGAAGAGGGTAACGTAAGCCCTGCTACGCCACCTGCTCCGTCATTTGCATTTCATCTCGGAATGTGCGTTTATTTAAAGTAGTTCGGATCGCGGCCACCTGGTGCTTGTTCCTCGCTCGGTAACAGATCCTCTTGTGACTCAGGGACAGAAGATGTGAGGCAGAAAGACAAACAAGACAGGCTGTGAGCACATGGTGACTCTTCTCTGTTGTTCATCTTGCTTTCATAGTAGAGCCAAGACTGACACAAGAGGAAGAGAGCACAGCGGATACAGCAGTGCCGCGGCGACATACATTGTCAGTTCTCACAGGCGCGTGTTATGATAAAAGAAATGTGGCCTTTTTTTCTCTGCAAACAGAAGGCAGAGGGCTGCGGCGGTCTTCGTGTCTCAGGTAAGCCATAACTCACGAGAAAGTGCGAAGTGGCCGAATGCGCACACCAGGTCACGAGGAGTGGAAGGGA
The DNA here is from genome assembly GCF_900880675.1 of Sparus aurata. NCBI lineage: Eukaryota > Metazoa > Chordata > Actinopteri > Spariformes > Sparidae > Sparus > Sparus aurata. The sequence goes on along the minus strand of NC_044189.1, from coordinate 15,702,754 downwards.
AAAATATTTGCCTGCCCTCTTGCACAACAAAGACAGCATTCTCCTTCCACATTTTCAAAAATCAGAACAGAGCGTTTTCCCTTGAACAACCCCCCCCCCCTCCCCCTCCATCCCACCTCATCCTCCTCTCGCTCTCCCCGGGCTGAAAAAAAAAAAAAAAAAACTAAAATGAAACCAAAGACAGAATGTGACATGAGAAGCTGTCAGGCCCCGGCTCGGGTCAACCGCGGGGGGTCAAATCTATGTCGGGAACCGCATAGTCACTGAGTGATGTGTTAAGTGTCTCTCAGGGACACTTTAGCACATGACAGCATGGTAAAAAAGAGACGACGGGGAGCATGTGTGTGTGTGTGTGTGTGAATTTATGATATCTGTATGGTCGAAAGAGGGTCCATCAGGCGAGCCGGTCCCTTGAGTGCATCTCATCCGCTTGTAGTCTTTGCCGACCTCCCGGCGGTGGTTATCGCACAACATGTCAAAACACAGGCAGGGAAGTCGGCTACAACGGTCTAACCTGTCTGAGGGAAGGATGCAGTGGGAGAATCGAGAAACAGAGAGGAAGATTCTCGCCAAAAAAGAAAATAATAAATACAAATTGCCGCAAGAAGACAACGACGGGAAGAAAATAAATAAATAAGTGTGAACGCGTAAACAAACACTTTCACCTACACACACACACACACACTGTAGCAGTGGCTCTGAGACAGCCTGGGAACAGCTAGTCCACTAATGAGGTCTATCCCATGAGGATTTAGTACTGCACAGAGGAATGCAGGCTCCCAGCTCTCATGACTGACCTGCCCTGACACACACACACACACACACACACACACACACACACACACACACAGCTACTTTACTGTCCGAGAGCTGCCCTCTTACACATGAACGAGAATTGATAGAGGGCATCCAAGAATAGGATACTTGTAATTTGGCAGGTAGGGCATTAGAAAACAAACATAACAAGCACACTGGGGAATTTGACACTAATTCGAGACGAGAGCGAGTAAAGGCAGGAAGAAGAGGGGGGAAGACGGGCTGAGAAAACAGAACGAGAAGGAGGAATAAATAAACAAGGGCACGGAGGGGTCAGAGAGACGAAGCAGTGCAGAGACGGAGAGAGTTATGAGGATTTGAGTCGGAGAGTTTTATTTGCACTTAACATTTGTTCTCGCGGATTGGCTCGTGGTTTGGATGCGCGAGCCAACTTCGGAGAGTTTACTAGATCTGGTGTCTGAAGCAGACAGACCCCGTCGCCGGTGGCCTGCTGCTAGCTGATAGACGGACAGCATGGGCCAGCATGGGTGTCTTTCTCTGTCACGACTCTCTCAGAGAACACCACAGTAAGTTCTGTGTTGTCAAGGGAAAAGTACACGTTCGAGATGAAGTGTGTTTCGAATCGTTTTTGTCAGGCAAGTGCACCGGCAGTAGCGTAGCATCATTCGAAAGTACACAAACTCTCCTGTGTTACATAGATATTAATAATAATATAAACAACAATACGTTGAGAGCGATTTATTTAAAACAATTATTCATTTGAAAGAGAAATTCCAAAATGCTTCTTTTATTGTTGTCTTGTGAGATGTTTGGACTATTTCTGCAAGAACTTGGCTGAAACAAGTATCCAGTACCGATTAATGTACCTTTTTCGAGTACTGGTCATGAAGGAAAATCCTCATACCCAATAAAGGATGTATTCATTTATTTATTTATTTATCTAAAGAGTGAAGCTTATTCACTTATTGGAGCCTCTAGGGGCCCGGACAAATGGAGAAGAACTTCTACTGCCCACATTAAACAATGTTTGAATAAAATATTTTAAGAATCTAAAATCTAAAATAATCTCAGATCTAAAACTTAATTTCAATATTTATATATTTATTAAAAAAAAATACATGTTAGCTGTACTTTTCCCATACATACAAAACCAAACAATTGCATATAAATACCAAAATATAAATAAAAAGACATACCTAACTCTATCAATTAGCACTGTACAATGAACACAAGGTAGTTGAGTCATTTTGTTTGTCCACCAAATAACAAAATGCACATTTGGGCTGGGCTCAAAAAACACATTTGGCTTAGTTAAGGTGACTCTTTCCATGTAATCTAGCCCTGCTGTAAAGAGTTTTTACATTATGATCACAAATATTCATCTGAAGCCCAGTTTCGGGGCTGTCATGCTACTGCTTTTCTAACAAATACTAAAGATTGCAACTTCTCATTAAACCCATATCAATCTCAGGCTTAGTTTAAACCGAATTAACGCCCACTTCTGGTTTAATCCTTCTCCATACTGAGTAGGGCCACAGATAAAGATATTTTACATGCTTGAACAGATACAGATGGATGTCACTGTGAACCCGCTCATACAGAATGTGAACTACTGGTAGATCAGCGGACGGAGCATATAGCCATGCTAGCTCTGTGTACTTAGCTACAGCAGTGCTTGAGCCTAAATGTTAACATCAGTATACTTACATGCTGCCACTGAAAATTCGAACATGCTGATATTTAGCAGGCATAATGTTGACGGTCACCCTCTTAGTTAAGTTTGTTAGCATAACTTACCTAACATTAGCAACAGAGGGTGAGGAAATAACAGTTTTGATGTCAATATATATATGTATTGTGTTCCAAATCATGTTAGCATGCTAACCAGTTAGCCACACCCTGGTCCAGCAGTGTAAAATCATACAATTCTTGTATGGACTGGTAGCTGCAACACTAACTGAGCTAACTAGGTAGCGGCCACTACAGTTGGCAGCAGTTAAAGTTTTCATTTTCCTATTTGTTTTGCATATGAATTCAACAGGTGGTACATTTTTACACATTTGCACCTTTATAGTAAGTCATTGGGATTCAACGTCTAGGTGCCATGAGCATCTGTACAAGATTTCATGGCAATCTATCAAATAGATCTGGAGTTATTTCACTTGATACGTGACTCACTTGACCTGCTGGTGCAGCTGGATGCAAATTGAGGGGATAATCAAAGTCACATTCACCCTCTGGGCTCCATGAATGACTCTACAGAATGTCCTGGCAATCTATTGTGTAATGATTGAGATATTTCTGTCCTAACTAAACATCGCCTACCATAAAGCTGCACCACCAGGACGGCTTAAAAAAATGGTTTACACTATACTTGAGCCTGTTCAGTCCAGTGGTTTGGTTAATGTTGATTATGGCAGGTTTCATTAATATCATATAGCATGGCCTATGTGCCGACGACTACTCTCAAAATGACAGCATGCAACCACCGTGCAACCATCCCTAGAAATAAACACTGGGCCACTGCTAATCGTCCCTGTGTCAGCCGTGCGTAACACCATGTCACAGCCGCCGCACATGCTGAATGCCTCGCAGGCCTTTGTTTTGGAAAATGTGGCAAGGGTTGCCATGGAGCTTGTGTTTGATCTATTGTAATTAAGCGAGTCCATTGATTGCACAATGCTTCCCCCTGGCCCGTCTCCATCAGCGGGCAGCCCCGACTGGACGTCTCATCAAACACGACGCAAACCGCCGTTTATGCGCTCGCCTCCGCACAATGATTTGTCCTTAAATGGCCCAACAGTGGTGAAAGGCGCACAGGATGTTGAGGGAAAGGCAGGGCAATAAGGATCGTGTGAGGATTTATCAACGCTGAGGTTTACTGTGTGAAATGGGTTTTTATTCTAAGCTCAAGAGAACTGAAGTGTTCCCTGATTACTGTGTGGTGTGTGTGCGTATGTGCGCGCCAAGCACACATACGCAAGCTTGAGTATTAAATAAAAAGACATTTACAGAAATATGTTTGGCTTTCCTGCGTTCAATGAGTAGATCAATTCTTGTTTTTGTAAGCCAAGTACAGCTAGCATTCATTTAGCTCAGCTTAGCATAAGCACAGCAGGGATAAACAGCTCTATTTAGCCATAACAAATTCAACCTACATGCACCTTTAAAGCTGGAAGTCCGGAACTGCACATATCCCCCTATAAGACCACAACTTTGCCATTTCTTTTTTGTACAGATTTCACAAGAGAATAAAGCGCTGCAGGAATGACGTCCTAAAACCCAGTAAATGCTGACGTTAGCATATTTGCACATCCGGAGTAAATGGGTGTTTTGAATGGGTGTTCAGTTAAATAAGGTCTGTGGTTAACACAAGCTTAAAAGATTTTCACATTGTGTTGCACAACACAAAATACGGCCGTCAGTATCCCACGTTTGACATTTGTTTGCGTGTCTTTAAAAAGGCAGTTGCTCACTAGTGGCTAAATGAGACGACAGCGGTCGTCGGAGACATTAAACGTCCGAACACGGACACTCGTCTACTACAGGTGGACTTGGGTTGCACGCTATAATAACTTTAACTTGACAACTTGTACATTGTATAGTATGGTTTAACTTTAGAGTAGTAAGATGCTTAATGTAACCACAGTTTTCGTTTATAGACTCACAAGAGTTTTATTTGGCGTCGCTTCCTCTGTAGATTCTACTATGAAGACTATCTTGCTGTAAGAAAACATATATTGTGTCGTCAACAGAGCTTATTCCAACAATAACCCAAATTCCAATTGAAAAATCACACAGGCTTTTTGATTAGGGATCCAGGGTGATGCTAACTCCGGGGTTAGCGTCCAAGAACACGTCATCCCTGCAGCACTCTAGTAATGTGCTTTAGCAAGGCAGATTAGGCTATGTCACCTTTGGCCAGAGTCATGCTAGCTGATTCCCCTGTTACAGCTGTATAACGACTTAATACTTCTAATAAAACATTTTATCTATTTTTCTTCTTGTAGCCACAACGTATAATTCCTCTGAAATACAGTCAGTCTATCATCGGTGTCGTACTGGGGAAGTTTAACTGTGTGACCACATCCCTCTGTATATTTGTCCTTTGTGCCAAAGTTCTCCAGTCACTGTGTCCTGATGCATGTCATGCAGCCTGGTTTAAAGTCAATTAGCCCTGCTTCGCAACCCCAGGGGTGACAATCTGGGGCTCACATGTCTCGTCAGGGCTGACCTTCACATGAGGGACCGAGCCAACACTCACATATGGCAAACGCCTGGGGTGGGAAACTGCCTACTCTGGCCAAGGGCAGGACCAAGCGTGAAGGGTGGAGGGATGGATACGAGGGTGAGCGGGTAATCTCTGGACTGCTAAATCAACTCTCCCTTCTTTATTTATTTATTTATTTTTCTAGGTACAGGGAATGAAATTGAAGCTGGAATAGGACATAGAAGCTAAATTCAGAGTATGGATTTTGCTTTTTTTATCTGGTACATGTGAAGAGGGGGGGATTTCCATTTAAGTGGATTTCTACTTCTAGGTTTGTTCTTTGAAAGGCTAAATTTATATCAAAACCGCTATTAGAGCCATTATATGGAATCTTGACTACGTAGACACAGTAGGCCCCATGACTCGGGTCTGGACTTTCCCAGAGCTGCTGTGAAAGCAACTTTCATTTCTTTCTCAGTAATCCAAGGTGGATCAGGAGGTGCATATCCCCTGGAGCTACAACTAAAATCAGCTCCATGAATCTGAAGACCAGGCATTAAATATGGAGCAGAGGACCACCTATCATTAAGCTACTGGATACGAGTAGGTCCACCCAGGGGCAGCTAATCTGGACCAGATTTCTTTTTTTTTTTTTACAAATGCATATTTCAGGATGAATAACAACAGCTAAAAGCAGTTTATCTGTAAGACACAAACAGTATTAAGATACCTTAAGCCATAATATATTAGAACAAGCTTTGGGGGGTGGGCGGCAGGAGAATGTTCTCGTGGTTAGACATAATCATGAGATAAAGCCAACTTTATTAGATAAATAATTCACACTTTTATCCTATATTTATGATCATTTCTATTTTTTTAATCTGAAAATTATGACTTTTCCTCTCCTCATTTTTATTTTATCTTCATAGTTTTGACCTTTATTTTTAGATGATAATTATGATGTTTACCATGTGAATGTTTTTGTTTTAGTTTTCATCTGACTTTCTTTTTTTTTCTTTAACTGGCAGAAATGGGTTCCGACACAGTAAACAGGGGATATTAATGTCTCCCCTTTTTCATTTCAGTAAAATCATGGTGCGTGAGATGGTTCAAGACGTACTGTTTAACAATCATGCAGTACAGTGAAGTGCCTCAGCTAGCTTTACCCAAAAGTGTTTACTGCAGTGTGTGAGTGTGTGTGTGTGTGTGTGTGTGTGTGTGTGTGTGTGTGTGTGTGTGTGTGTGTGTGTGTGTGTGTGCGTGCGTGCATGCGTGTGTGTGTGTGTGTGTTGTGCAACAGCAACCCATTTGCCTAAAGCAAATAGCAACATTCTAAGAAAGAGGAAAAGGGGGGGGGGGGGGGGGGTTGTGCTTTAGCGACGTTTTTTTAGTGCACTTGTTTTTTGTTTCTTTATATTTTCTACCAATGTCATCCACGTTTTATCTGGAGGGCTTGCACAACGCTCTGTTACATTTGATGTTGAGCAACACGCTGATAAAGGTCACAAACAGTTGTGGCACTCCTTTAAAAGAACACCTCAGCAAAACACATCGGGGCACGGAAATAAATCCTGCCGAACCTTTTCAATAGGGTTTAATCACAGTTTGTAATGACAAGCTACCAGAGGATTTGGGCCCATGTGAAAAGGTCATATGTTACGCAGAAAATGCCTTGCTAAATAGGTGTTGGCTCAACTTGTAAGAGCCTGTAAGTCTGCTTGCATTCCTGCATAACCATAACCTCTGGAAGCCACAGGTTTCCAGGTGAAAGCCCCGAGCTTTCATCTGCACACACGTCTGAGAGGTGGAAATGTAAACTATGGAGCAAAATGACGACCGGTTCAAATTATCATGGTGTACAAAATGGTGGCTTGCACAAAATAAAAGGTAACACAGATACAGATACATTAAAATGACCAAACTAAAAGTACAACGAAACTAAGGCCTGCAGCTGTTCTACTTTACTTTTTGCTCAGAAGCACAAAATGGCAACATCTACAGAAAGAAAAAATCTCCAAAAGCAATATTCCTGCACGAAACTGTGAGCTCTGTGAATCTGAAATGTGATTTATTTTAACCTGCAGCAAAAACCCGACTCAACCACAGCAAACAGGAAAGAGAACACCTGTGTCGAAAGACAAATAGGATGGGTGATGAAACAGATGTGTCAGTAACAAGGTAACCCTGTCAGCAGAAGAGTCAACAGTGAACTATGCACAAACGCGCGTGCGTGTGTGTGTGTGTGTGCGTGTGTGCGCGTGTGTGTGTGAAGGGGTAATATCCTCTTAGCCTTCCTGGTAAACCTGTGTTTACTGACATGGCCACAGTCGGAGGGCTTTTTACCAGAAAAACCAACGGGAGGAGGTGCATGTGTGGGAGTGTCAGGGAACACCAACCAGATTCTCATGACTTTTCATTTTCCACTCCTGTTGTGGAAACTCAGTGCGGGGCAAGCTGACTTCAGATCTGTGTCAAGCAGTGACATTCCCCCCCCCCCCCCCCCCCCCAATCCAGAGCCACCGTAACTGTTACAACCTTGGCCACTGGGAATCCTGTGTTTACCGACCACACAAACACCAGCCAGTGCCTGGTACCAAGATCGCTTACAGTCACTAAGCATACATATGTCAGCCTATTAGTCAGTGCACTTCCCCAATGCGATGACATACGGATGTCTGCCCCTCCTATAATCAGGATGTAAGCCGGTCATCTGTTCAGTGGTTCTCCTCTGCTCAGTCTAAAGCTGCCGGGGAGTCATACTGTTTAATCGTCACATGTCCGTGATTACTGTCCCGTGGTGACGAATAAAGATTCAAGAGATAATAAGCGCAGAAATGAGCGATGGTGGTTTTTTTGCAATGTAATTATGGAATCTGGCTTTGAAAAACTGGACTGACTTCTACCGCTGCCCTGCCTCTTTTGCATGACATGAAACCTAACCTTTGTTGTGAGGAAAAACACGTCTCTCTGCTGGGTTACGTCCAGCATCTACACAGTTCGTATAAAATTGTAAACTGAGGCTGGCGTGTAGGCCGCCGGCCATCTGGCAAGCTGGGCTACATCCTGGTGGGCTGCTGCATCCGTTGGCAAGTTAATTGGCTAGTGCTCATTATCCTGTCGTGTCGTCTTGCCCGAGTGGTAATATGACTTTTAGTGTGTCTTTTAACAGGCAGGTATGTACAGAGAGGCAGGGGGGGACATTATTGTTGCGCTAATACAAAGATAGGCAATCCTGGGCCCGTATGTGGGCCATCTTGAGCAGTTCTTCTTCAGTGTACTGGATCATCAGAATCAGCTCATTCACAAGATCTGTTTCGCAAATGTGTAGTCCAACTCACTGGACTGAATCACGGTTTGGAAGCTCAGTTCAATTTTTCAACTGGTGAACCGAGAACAGTTGTTTCTACAGGCAGCTGGATTTGAGAGGTGGGATCTTGCTAGGCTTCCAACCACAGCGTGTCTACTACTCGACTACTGTCAGCTACAGATGTGACGATCAGCAAGAGTAGCAGCTGTCATTTCAACGCAACAGCGACAGCTCGGTTTGAGCCAAAGATCCTTCTGCTGAAGTGTCGATGAGCAGGGCATTTAACTCCGGGCTGCTGGTGAAGAAGGGCCAACACGTCATTCCTCTTCGTCAGTAAACACAATGTCAAAGCGGCTCTTTGGTAAAACAATCCATCGACGGCATCAGGTTAAAGGATCAACCGGTGACAAGAGAATTTAGCTGGATAAAGATAGATTGCAGATTGAAAAGCTGCAAAGTCCTACCCAGTTACGGCGGCATGTGTAGTTTTTAAAAACACATTTAACTAGATTAAATATGCGGCAGTACTTTCTACTTTGCGACTTCTCGACGTGAGAGGGAGCGAGGGGGGCTCGAGTGACTCAGGGCACAGGTTCACTACGTGATCGAATCACCAGACAAGAACCATTCCCTCGCAGCGAGAAAGGAATCCGAGACAGTGACTGTATCTGCTCGTACTGACTGAGGAGGTCGACTTAACTGACTGTGAAGTAAGTGGATGGTTTCAGGAAGTGATTCAGTTCATTTTCACTCACCCATAAACACAAAGCATGGGAGGGGTCTCACAGCCTGAGGGAAGAAGCTGCGCTGTAGCGGCGGTACGGTATGGCGTTAGAATTTTCATGCTGAATTTCTTTATCTTACGTAGCCACCAGATCAACATCTTCAGACAATTTTGCCTGCCAGCACCGACAAAAACAAAAGGAAAGCCGCTTTAAGGCTTGTTGACCGATCACCATTTTAGATGTTGGCGTGCGTGTGTTTGTGTTTACACTGCGCCCCTTTCTTCACCTTTAACAAACCCCCTTTGCCTTCGTGGTAATTTCATGCTAATTGATTTGCGAGCAGCTCAACTCAGGGTCACCCGCCGCATTTTCCTCAGTTATCCGGCATATGATGCAAAATATGTCTCATACGTAACCCGCTCCAACGCCGAAACCCAAGGTCACGTTTTAATTGGCTCGTAGCATGGCTCTGATATTCTCATATTCCCAGTAATGATGGGTTTCCAAGCTGAGCAAATTCCTCACCACCCGTTTGTCACTTGAGTCATCTCGCCCTGTGCAATCCTTTTGTCTGCCAGCCCCTGTACGCGGCATGGCCCACAGACAGTGGAGCTTTTGAAAATGCAGCAAATTTGAAATGTAAAAATGTTCCTTCTTTTTTTTTGTTGTTTGATTAATGCCCCAGACCACACACTGTGTGTGGGGGGGGGAGCGGTGGTGGAATTTTTTCTCCTTAATAAGCATGTTTCAGGTCAAAACAGGCTGTTTTCCCTTTCATTCATATTCATGTTGCAGTGTCTGTGAAAACAGGCATGTCTGAATCATCGCGGCACATCACAAGGGGGGAACTGTGTGCGGATAGCGACTTCAAAGTGAACGTCATTTACTTCCCAACATCTGAAATCGCTGAAGATTATATTCATTATCCGACTGAAAGGAGCGTTTGGTTTTTTCCGAGACTTGATTTACGCTGCCGTGTGAAATTATTCCTTTGGCTTCGTAGTCACAGTTCAAACAAGTCTGTAGCTCGAAACTTTTTTATGAGCAACACAAAAAGCATATCTGCCGCATAGCTAAATGAGCACTTTCCCTATGAACGAGCGCACAAAAAAAAACGTTCAGTCATAAATTCATCCCCATCAACAATAAAAAGCATCAGCCATGCAGCGCACAGATAAGACCGGTTTATTTTCCCTGTCTTCTCGGCCTCTCTCTGGCTCTGCCGCGACTCCTGGACAATAAAAATGGATCGGTCTGTGGAAAGAAATATTACCACTGGAAAGTACGCTCATCATTGGAATTGCACATTCCACCTTTCAGATATCTTATCTTGACAAATCATTACAAACATTTCTTTTTTTCTCGCAACCCAAGCCTATATTTGGAATGGTACGCTGTCCTGTATACAACAGGGGGAGACGGACAGAGACACTGATTTTGCAGAGCTTAAAAACAATAGATGGTTTTCCAGCTCACCGACAGCTGGATCACACTGGCATCAGAGACGTTTGTCTGGCAGTGACACCCGCCTGCCTCTCTCTTACCTCAGTGCCTGCTGTAGGTACATGCATTGTCAACTGTGTTAATAAAAGTTCCATCTCCAAACACTTTTTCTCACTGTATTATTTGTAGAAGGCCGGACTGGAGAAGCACGAGGAACACGGAGTACATTTAGCTCGTCCCGCTTGTGTTGATAATCCATCACCGAAGAACTTCTGTTGTAGGCCTCTGGACGGTCTATGACATTGTGTTTACAGACGAGGAGGAACGACGTGTTTACCGTTCTCTCACCAGCAGCTTGGAGTTGAAAGCCTTGCTCCAACGCTTCAACAATCCACCCCAGCGTGTTTCGTTTGAGCATTTTCTCCCTCCACCAAAGAAACTGATGGATTTCGTGTTTAAAAGAGGACGCAAGTGATCTATTTCAGTTGTCTTCCCCTTCTAATTTCATGGCCTAACATTTCGCTTCTAAAAATACACATTTGCCTCAAACTCATTAAAAAAGAAAAAAAAAAGAAAAGAAATAAGTACAGTGCAGGTGCAGATGCTATTTCCACATCCGCACATTAGGAGGTGAACAGACTAAGATACTGACTCATTATCTGCTCAAGGTGAGCGTTGAGAAAGTGGGTGCATGAATCATCAGAGTGTCCAAATGAAATCATAAAAACATTTATTTTTACCAAAGCAATTTTGCCCAAGAAATATCATAAGACAGGCCCCGAATTATTGGTTTCAGTCTCCTGACTGTTCCTATTCCTGTCGAGGGAACAGATACAGTATGTTTAAAAGTATTATCCACCAAGACTTCTGTAGTGTGGAAAAAAATCTTTTCAATGACGAAGTTTATCCAGAGCAAAAGGATTTTTGTTGTTGTGCCCTGATGTTACATTAAATGACTGAATGGGTCCATGGTTCGCATCTCCCCCCCCAAAAAAGATGGTGGTTTTGGTTAAAATTGCTTCTGTAACTTCCATTACAAACCAAAGTAACGTGAGTATCACATTGGGTTGTGTACGTGATGTAACTTAACCACTGTTGACTGCCCATGCAGACTTTTCACCACTTCACCTCAGGCTGCGTCATCCAAGTCTCACTGAAATGTATTTATATTTCACTGCCCTGTAGGCTAGTGTTACACACTTAGCATTTTACCTCGGACGGGTTCGGCCATTACTTCACCCCTTGCCTGCATTGTCTCCTCAATAATGTAACACTACACTGCACCCCCATCCACCCCCCCACCCCCCGACTCTGATGGTGGATGCGTGTGCATTTGATCTACGGCTGCTTGGAACATGTTCTGTCTACTCAAGGTTAGACTGTTTCATTACACCCCATCAATCATTCAGTGATGTAAACATCCCCTGAGCATAACGTTTTGCCAAATGCTCTTTACAGCGCGAGCTAACGGAAGGAAGAGCGAGGAATAGAGAACAAATGGACGAGGAGGAGAGAAGACAGATGACAACCAGAGCAGGAGACAGATGGAGTGAGGAAGGGCGAGACACTGAGTCAGAAGGAAATATCCTGAATGAGAAGTGTATGGAGATATTGCAGAGTATCCTGCTCTCCCACTGAGGGGGAGAATTTGTTTGGGCTGGACAGGATACCGGGGGGGGGGTACGTCTGGACACATTAATCCCAAATACAGTGTACAGTATCTCTCTTCCTGTGCTGTGTGGAGTCCGGAGAGACAGGTATCTCCACGACTAGAACTGGGGTTGAAAGCAGGACTCCAGCTATTCACATTTATAAATGTATTACATTTTGGCCACCCCTTCCTATCATTAAGTGTTACTGTCTGTTGCAAACATCTGTCACAATTTACACAATTTACTGCTGTCAAGAACAACCTCAGCTCTCTGGCGAGACAAGGGGTTATTTTCAACATTTCACAGAAACCTGATGCAGGGAGAAATAATTGGACCGCATCTTATTTCACGGAGCGAGCTTATTTTTTTTTTTTTATGTGTGACTGACAGTAAAATTAGCCACAAATATGGAGAAACGGCGAGACAACAACATGAACACACGGACTTTCATCACAGAGCGCAGTCAAAAGCCGCACTTCCAAAGTCAGGACTGCGCTGTGACATGTCAAACTGTAATATCACAGTGTTATATAGAATCTGATATTTATTGATCAGGCAAAGCTCATTAAACAGGCTATAAACATTAACACAAAGTGGCAGACTGAGGAGTTTTCGCTAAAGCCAGGCCGCCGCACGAAAACATTTCCCACTTCGTTCAAAATCCAAGGCTTATTCACTTTCCACATGACAGATATCTCATACAGCTCCGCTTGAACAATGGGCAATTAGTATTTTAATACTCACGGGATTAGAAAAATCAGTAGGTGATCCACAAAACTAAGCTTAGCTCACAGGAGAGCTGACTCATCCTGCCCTCCACACTCCGACTGTTGGTGATGTGAACAAACACCTGGAGGCCCAGTGGCTCCATGGCCGCCAGTCCATATAGGTCCCTGGTCGATGTTTTCTCGTGTGGAAATGCTAATTCAATAATCAAATTGTGGATAAATGTTATTCACATGTTAAATTTTACATTTTTGAATGTGGAAATTTTCATTTATGTAAAATTATAGTGCAAATCGCTTGTGAAATTTTTCTGTATTTCTCATACAGGATAGGTCCAAGAGAAAAGTCAGCATGAAACATACACAACACCCTTTGAGTGATGTCCATCAGACCTGACCATTAACTGAACGAGGTATTAATCTGATTTCAGGACTGTTGTGTTAGATATGACGTAAAGTTTGCCAGATTAGCTTGTCCACGTGTTCTTGAGTCGAACTGGATGTCCGTGTTGCCATGTTGTTGCGTTTGATATCTAAATGATACTGCGATGACACGCAAGGTGGAACAGTCCAGAATTATCTTTTATGAAGCCTCCCAATCAGTCCTGTTGTCCTTTGTTTGAAAGTAGAAACTGTGTATTTAATGTTGGCGAGCCAAAATGGTGTTGGGAGGACTCGTGACATAAATTCAGTCTGAGGCTGAGTTCACTCCCACAGGACTCGACGTGTCAAAAGGCTTGTAAAACCTTTTAAACAAAGGGGGAATGTTACGCGAGCGCATCAAGGTGAGACGAGCGTTCACGGTGGTCTCGTTTTACAGTCAGGCTCATTCTTTTGTCGTGAGCGTTAAGCAGGTGAGAAAGTATCGCATGATCTCAGCAATTTGAGAAGAACCGGGAGAATGTCGTTTCTCCCCGTCCGCCGCTTCCCTCCTTCTCCGCGATCCGGCTGTTTCCAGTTACCTTTCAACCGGTGCAAAATATTTACTCCTGAAAATGAAGAGGATAACTTTCCATCCCCGACACTGTTCCAGGAGACATCTGGCTTGTGTTAGAGGAGCTTCAGTGTGTATCTGTGTGTGTGTGTGTGTGTGTGTGTGTGTGTGGGTTTGATGGAGAATGATAATCATAAGAGAAGTGTATTGTTTCACTGTCTGCGCTCTCCCACAGGGGAAGTCAGCTGCAGTGAATTCCACATGCACATAAGCCGCAAAGTATCCCGAACAAATAGCGGAGAAAACACACACACTCTCACACACACAATGGACCTCCCCAGTGTGTGTGTGTGTGTACTATGTGTAGGAGGACGTTTTCTTGTTGCACTTCCTCCTCTCTTATGAATGTACATACACACTCGCATGCAGGGAGGATCCCACAAGCGGGGAAACTTCCCATTCAAACGTATACCGCGGACCCTCTGAGGTTAAAGACAGTGTGTATTTAGTCTTCCTCTTACTCGCACGGGGAAATTGGCTCTAATCCTTCCGTTGTCTCCTCAGCGCATACTGAACCCAACCTTCGGACCATGAACCAGCTTACAGTATAAACCACACGGTTGAGTAAGTCACACTGTTGACAGCTTTCAAATAAACAGAGAGTCCAGTACAGAGAGTGATCTGATCCCTCCCCTCCAGGGATCCACACCATGTGTTTGTGATTTCCTTTTGGTGACACAGACTCGATCTGTTCATCAGTGCCTGAACGTTGAAATAATAAACTTGAAGGCTTTTTATAGCTCTGATTGTAAACTGTTAAATTCTGACTTAAGAAATGAGTTAGGTTGAGGGGGATGGCGCTTGCTCCATCGAGACCTGAGAAGGCTGCAGGGTTTCCAGTTTGACAGTTTTGATTCTGTGCGGTGATCGATTGATTTTGTCGGCGCTCCCGGGCCCACAAATCTTTGATAAATCACCTGAAGTTATAGCGTAACGTTTTGGGGGAAAAAAGCTTCTTCGCTTTTATTGACAGAGAGTTGGATGAGAGGTTTGATAGAACTGAAGAATCTGGAGCTGGGGCCAGGAGACGCTTCGCTTTGCTTATCATAAAGACTGGAAACGTTGGGAAACGGGGACTGCCCACCTTTCCAGCGGCCCATCAATCCTAAACCCTGATAGCCGTATGTCCGACAGCCAAAAACAAGAGCCCACGTTTCGTTTCATTTGTTTTTTCAACAGCTGATGATATGACTTTGAGCCATGCAAGCTATTACCCCACGTTTTCCCGTTTTTACTCTAGGCTAAGCTAACACAGTGTCTGCTGTAGCTTCATGTTTCCTGTGCAGTTATGAGAGTGGTAACAATCTTATCACAACCTAGACTTTAGAAAGCTAATAAGCGTCTTTTCCCAATATTTCAAACCATTCGTTTAAAAGAAACACAACATTTGTCAGCATGCAGAACAAGTAAATGTTCACAAGCTCACAAGAGGACCGACATGAGCATGTATTTGTTGATTTCCCTCCAGCTCTTTTGTTCCGACATTCTCACCTTCTTCCTTTGTTTTTTTCCACGGTAGCACCCGTCTGGAGACTGCCACAGCAACTGTTGCTGGCAGGTGATCAGTGGGCATCATGGACACATTTTTGAATCCAGTACAATTATGCTAATTTGATAAAGAAAAAAAAGCTCTGGATTTTATCAAGGTTTGCTACATTAACTACCTACATTCTTGTCTTTGAAAACCTTAACTTGCCACTAATACATTGCTCCCTCTTTCACATGCAGAAGGCATCACAGATGGAAATCAATTCATTGGGTTTGGAGATGGAGCTGTTTATGTTTCCGCACATGTCTCTCAATATCGATTAGACTCCTCTCAATAGAAACTGTCAGATTGTCTGGTAGCCTTCATAACCTCAGTAGCTACCAGCGAGGTGCAGAGCTTCTGTAAGAGAGCCGTTCCCTCCTCCTCCTCCTCCTCCTCCTCCTCCTCCTCCTCCTCCTCCTCCTCTCCACGCCGAGAACACTTCAGCCATGTTTTCCAGGCAAGCCTCCATGCAGGTTTTAGCTGTTCTCTCAGATGCACGGCCAGGCCTAGTAAAGAATAATAACATGTCAAAGAAGCTCACAACAGCGCTGACCACAGAAAATGGAACACGCCTGAGGGTGGAAAAACACTTCAAGATTTCTCGCAGTGCTCTTGAATTTATTAAGTGCCGACCCCCCCGTCGACTGCTGGCGATCAGGGGGCAGCAAGAGAGGGGGGAAATAAACACAGAGGCGCGGGGGATGACTTCACTATGCTAGTTAGTTACTTGTACCAGCAAGAGTTGTATTGTTTTTGCATTATCGCTTAATTTGTGTATAAAAACATATTTTGTCGCTGTATCAGACCACCAGAAGTAGAATAATATCTACTAGTCTGGCAAAGAGTTGTGACAAGTAAAATTACAGATGAGGTGTTTGCAGCAGGTAATGGCTGCCTTGCTGGTAATCATTGCCAGTTTTGACAGTTGGCACCAGTAAAACTAATGACACAACTTAACAAACATTAATTTATCGTTCACTGTATGATTGACAATGTCGCTGCAATAAAACACGCAGGGTTTAAAGGGATAGTTCACCTCAGAGTCAAAAATAAACATGCAATATTCTTTATATCTCCTCCTATATTGCTATGGTATGAGCTGACCTTGTTTTGGAGGTGGAAGCCGAAGAGATGTCCTGCAACTTTCGTATATAATGGAGGTAGATGGCACTCAGTGGTGCTCTAAAAGCCAAAACGTATACATTTCAAAAAATCCTCAGCAATGTTTCTTTCCGGAAATCATGACCCAGTTACTCAAGATAATCCACAGACCTTGTTGTGAGCAGTTTAAGGGAGGAAATATCAAACTCTATTGCTGAAGGAAGCGTGAGACGCTTAGCTTAGATTAGCTAAGCTTAGCTTAGCTAGCCCGCTTGGCTTAGTTAATTAGCCTCTCATCCTTCAGCCCATATGCTGATCCTTTCCGGGCGCATGACTGTTTCAAGATCTTCTAAAGAAAGAGACTGCTTGATTTTGGCAATAGTACAAAGTTGGAAAAGACTGCCGTTGACTTTTAGATCAATTTGCTTGTCAAACTTAAAGCTGGAATCGAATGTCACAACAAAGGTCTTTGACATTGGGTTTGATAAAGGTGGACGTGTTTGCCAAGCTCGGTGGTAATCCCTTAATGAAGTCAGGGGGAAAAACAAGACAACTTCGGACTTGCCGCCATTCACCTGTAGGACTGTTTGTGTCATCCAACACTTGATGTGCTTGAGGGAGTTTATGAGATCGTTGGGTTTTTTAACTCAAATGGCACTCAGTGGAGCACATACCTCTGCCAGAGCCCGGCAGTCGCCTTTTGTACTCAATCATAGATACTGTATTTTTTTATTTTCATCCAGATCCATGCATTATTATCAAAAACATAGAAAAAAAAAAAAACATCTTTCATCGCAAACTGAGAAAAAATTCCTGGATCTGTCCCTTTTCACATCTGCACCTAAAATTGATGGGGTCTATTCTGGGCTGAGACCCATTCTCCATACAAGACCAACCAAGAAAACAAATGGACAAGAGTGAAGACGTAACCTTCTTGGCAGAGGTCAGGTTTGGCTGATGGGAAGCACGTACAAAGAAAAAAGATGGATGATAGGTAAAGAAAGTAGTTGCTGAAGGACAGTTGATTATCTCGAGTAAGCAGGTCTTGAGAATTGGAAAGAGTCATTTCTGTTTTTTAAATGTTTTTTTATATATTGATCAATCTAGAGGGATAGATGGCGCTACAGGTGAAAGGAAATGTATGTGTGTGTATGTATGTATTTGATTTGAGGGTGAACTCTCCCTTTAATCTTGCAGTATTAGTTATGTGCATGTCTGTTTGTGCAGCCATCAAAAGGAAAGAGCAGAGCCTTTACAACCTGCAAACAAAACGTACAAATGTGCCTGTCAGGGGGGATTTGCATTCATCTGAAGTAAGTACAGAGGATATGATGTTCCTGAAAAGCACTTTTGCTTTCATTGGAAGCTGACTTAAAAAAAATAAAAAAAAAAACGGATTCTTGCCCCCTTGTCCTCCTGTGGATTTTTTCTATTTTTTTCTCTATAATACATGAAAACCACTTTCTCTAAGCCTTCGCAAGTCTCTTGTTCAATTTACTGTTCCATCGCTCAACCTGGATTTAAAAAAGGACCGGATCAACCTAACCCCTTCAGAATTCACCCGGAGGGAAAATGACATAACGCGGAGGGAGAATCAAAACTAAACATTGAGTCACAACCTGGTAACTTGCCTAACACCTAAGCCCTGTCTCAACAGTGGAGCACAAACAAGCCCGGCTCCCTCTTCAGCCCACTGAGCCACGAATAGAACATTTTCTGTCCTTGTTTGTGTGATGGCCCGGTCACGACTACACTCACAGAGTGCCCCCTTACCGCATGTTTTTGTTGTGGTTTGAATGGCAGAAATGACCTCATGAAACAAAGGAAAGAAGTACCAGAAATGCGCCGCGTGCTGTTCAAAGCACTCGTGCAGAAATGGGTCATTCATGCTTCTGTTTCAACATTCTCAGCAAGAACACAGATTGGAGCATGTTATCATTCTCTACAGACACGCATGGAAAATATACACATCCAGAGCACGTAGTGTGTATCTGTAGAGTGAACGAAAACATATGAGAAACACACGCACACACACACACACACACACACAGGGGCACACAGGTACACACACCCCAGGGCTTTTAGAGCGTCCGGGCATGACAGATCACGCTGCCTCTCCATTATTACGTCGTGTTACGATTAATAATGCATGTTTCCTGACACCTTAATTACCTCCGCCCACACCCTATACACACACACACACACACACACACACACACACGCACACACACACAAATACACGCATACAAGCTCTCAGTCAACACGCGCTCTATCACACCAGCGCACACACTCTTTGCCCCGTGGAGGGAACACTTCAACAGCACCCGTAACACTGGCTGATGTACATGGAGTCACTGCAGCTGCCCGTCCCTGAACACACACTGCGGGACGAGCTGTTCGCTCGGCTGTCACGCACCCAGAGTGATCCTGTCACACTGACTCAGCGCTTGCTGAAATGTGCAGCACTGAACACAAAACCTGTTTCCTGCAGGTCTGACTGACTGGGTTAAATTTGGTGCAATGAATCACCATTCAACAAAAAGCTGTGTATGACTGTATTCTCAATGGGGACTTTTGACCAGGAGGAAGAGAACTACAGTTAAAAGTCCACATACAGATGAGGCGGATGACGACGGCAGCCGCAGTTTGGCGCCCTTCAGTTAATGTTTGCAAGCGTTTTGTTTTCTGCAGGTCCGTGAACCACCACCGAGCCAATTGCTTCACTTAAAGATTCAAGACTGGCTGACACTATTTCCATTAGCTGCGATCCTCGCGCACCCTGTACGCCTTATCTTGTGGTTAACTGATAGTGTTGTCAAGCAAAAACAGGAAGTGATGGGAACCGGTGCCATTTTTCCCACCACCTCTGTACCTATCAGTCCATGCAGATTGTTTGAGATTAATTTGTCAGAGTTTTAAGATATTTGTCACAGAGGCTTCCCATGATCTAAGGTCTGGGGATTTATTTATAAAATGGACTCTTGTGTATGTAAAAGGTCTGGAAAGTTCTTGACATCACTTTGTCACCATTCAACACACATTTGCATAATTGATGCCGATTTTCACGGTAGAAGTGACGTTAACTGGAATCTGAGCAGCTGAACAAAGCCCACCAGAGACACGGTGAGCAGTGCTGGTTCAGGCATGTGACAGCTGACCACTGAGAGCAGACTGGGAAAACTTATGTGTGTTGGTTTTTTTTTTGAAGCATTAAGCTTGTAAACCTATTCTGGCAGTAACCCAAAATAAAATTATGCGTCTGAAAATGAGCACAATATGTCTCCTTGCGCATTTAAGTCATTTCCAAAAAAAAAAAAACCACACCATGCGGAAATGATCTTATCTCCCAGCAAAGTCTAGGTTTAAGTGATTTTCCTACTTTTGTAGGGTATTGCAGTTTGTAGTGCATATGCATTCACGTCTGTTTTGTGAATTCTTTATGAGCTTTATCAACAATGTGCAGTACTGAGCTGCACGTTTGCCCACTACTTAGTCTGCCAATAAATGTGTCTTATAGCCATGATCACTTCTCCCACTTTGTCCATGTTTATTCCTGACAAAACGCTTATTTGTGCCGCCATTACATAAAGGGGGAACTTACAGCTGTTCTGATTGGCCACATTCCAAGGTGAAACAGAAGGGGGGTGAGATGTGATAATTGTTTAAATATGGAGGATAATGATGTAAATTTTAGAACAATCTCTCCTCAGATTCAGTTCTTGAAATACATACTGTTGAGGGAATCTTGCTCTGCACACGGGAACGTGAGCCATAGCATTAAAATCCTTGCAAAAGAAAAGGTAACAGCTGCTAGCTTGGCGACGTTTGTGCCAAAAGCGATGAGGCTAGGGTAACTTGGCATTTTCAGCCTGCAGGTTGCCAGCTTTTTAGGTTGATGTTGTTTTTCTTATTTTTCGTGGCGGTGAGGATTTTAGAAAAATGCCTAAAATAGGCTGCTAATGGCAAGCTCATAACCAGCAGTCAACATCTGGTGAGTCAGACTACACTTGTTTGTACATCCAGGATTTGATGGAGGTAACTGTGCTAAGAAACATAAGTGAGAGCATCCAGTGGCTTTAGAAAGTGGGTGTGAATGTCAAATTGCCACTTTCAAGAAATGCTAGATGCAGATGCAGCAGGGGTTTTACAGGCTGTTTAATCATTCACTGGTAGCTTACTGACGCCACTTGTTCTCCATGAACTGAAAGCGAACAGCACATCTTTTTGTGGTTGCTCAGGGTACATTTTGTGTTGGAGGCTTCTTATCTCTAAAGGATGAAAATACTCAAAGCTATTTACAGTAAAGTCTGAAGATTATTACATAACTTGGACACTTTTCCTGGGAAAGACAAGTCGCTGCCGAGTCTTTAAATGTTTTCACTGCTCCGCAAACAAAAGATTTAAATCCATTGTATGAGGGTAGGGACAGAAGTCTCAGCAGTGGAGATCTCAAATCCCTTTGCGAATTCAGCCAAAACTTTAGACACCACCACAGTAATATTGAAAAACGTTCTAATTAGAGAACTTCTTTTTACAGATCCGGGGGAGAACAGATAGCGGATGGTGCACCATTCAAAAAAAGGAAAAGATGTCTCGCAAAACAGCGTCAAATATTTGAAGAAGTTCTGGATCAACAGTTTCAAGCTTTTGAACAGTTCAAGACGTTTCCGGGAAATAGTGTGCCACTTTCTGGTCTGCTATCTCCCCCTTAATTAGGGAAGTTGTACCATCACGATTCACCAGGGACGAACGTCGATGAATGAATTCCTTTGAAAGATTTTAGTGCCTCTTTCAATAACATCATGTGTACTCCTTTATGATGACATTCTGCCGTTGAAACTCAAACACAAACTTCATGAATGTTAACCCACATTTTCAACATCCTTCAAAACTGATGAAACGCCAAGAAACGCGGGGCCTAATTTTCAGCAGCCACGGCGTCTGTCGTTAATGGAGCAACGCTCGGCTTTCATCTTTCTCCCGTGAGTTGTAGTGCAATCATATCATTAGAAGCTCTGCGTTAGGTAATTTGTGAAGAGTGACAGGTTGTTGTTGCTGGCTGAATAGTAAGTGCGCATGTGTACACACAAACACTCTCCTGTATTTTTTCCTCCCGCTCTTCGCTTCCTCTTTCTCCCGCTGGCCTCGCCCCGGTTCAGGCAGTGTGTTCCAATGCATGGGAAATAATTGGTCATCCCTTTCATCATGGGATTATGAGAATAAATCTCCTTTTGGAGCGGTGCAGCGCTAACAGTCATTGAAATCCTGTTACATGGGGTATTATCCTGCAATTAATTGCTTTTTCCAAACGCTAAGCCCGTCTCTCTCCCTCTCGTGTTCGCACACTTTGATAAATTTACTACTGCCTGACTCGCTCTGGAAAGAGGTTTGGGGTTAAGGGACTTGTAGAGGGGTTTGGTAACAAATAAGAGGGGTTTTTTTACCCTGTCCCGCTCTCTCACTAGAGGTGTCATTAATGATGATCCAGCCTCTTGTGTTTTGGCTGGAGGATGTACTTTGTGTCCTCGCTTTTCTAAAATGAAGGGGAACTGAGTATCCGCTCACTTCAACGTAATTTAGTGTAGGTATGTGAAAATGAGACGCCCCTTCTGAGCAGCAGCTGTAGCTTATCTTTCATCGAGCAGCGCACAGGAGATTAATGTTGTGTGACACTTTCATGTGCCATCCTCTGAGGCGCTGTTTGAAAAGGAATACTTTTAACACGCAGTTCAAATAAATCAAGGCAAGTGGGAAACTGTGGGAGAGAGAACACGAAGAAGAGACAAAACAAGCACACACAAAAAAGTCCCACTCATTTTTAATTATGAAAGCCGTCCAACACATCCCCGTACCTAAATGACTGAATAGGTTGCTTGCCAGTGTATTACGTTACTTTACGTATGTTACTTCACATCACATTTGTTCCATTACGTGACTCAACGTTACGATTTTCGCTTTCACTCAGGACATGAACATGAGTCTTCTGAATGAATGTCCTGTGCTCGTTTGACCCATCCATCTTTCCATGACCTCCTCTCTACACCGACTTGTCACTCTTTATACTACTTATCTTGACTTCCTCCTTTGCTGACATAATAAAATACTACATCTGTTTGAGTTCACTACTTAACAGCACACATGGTCATCATAAACTTTCATATATTGTCATTAGATTTCATATAGATCTTTGTGCTGCACTTGTGAGCACTAGCTCTCCATCTAGTGTCAAGATCCATCAGCCTCAGCTGCTGCTTTTTTTTGGTATTAATTTGCAGATGTTAGCATGCTAACACGCTAAAATATGACAGAGAGCATTTTACCTGCTTCACAGAAGCATTCTCACTGTGAGCATGTTAGCATGCTACAGTTAGCATTAAGCTCAAAGCCACTAGTATCAAATAATGCACTGAGGCGTTGTCAGAATAATCCCCCCAAAAAACTCCTGACCTGGAACAGCGACGCAGAAACCTGGCAAAAATGTTGACTCTGCTGTCACATACGCAGCGTCGGATGAAAGTAAATGTTTCATTGGTGGGGACAAAATCAGTTCAAACAACTATTAATATGTTGTTTTGGAAACATTGCTCATCCAAGGATCACATGAATACGAGGTACACACTCTTTCGCAGCTTACCCTTTGATCTAAAATCGTCACCCTATCGTCCAACTTTCCCACTGTCACCACAAAGGTGAACGGTCACCAAACAATACAATCGCTCTCTGTTTTTCTATAAATGACGATCACTTCCTGTTTCCTTTTCTCAGTCGGTGTTTTCTCATTCCATTGAGGGTGACATCATGGGCTCGTCCTGGCTGAGCGGAGACGGCTTGAGCAACTTCACTGGTGAGCTAGTGACAGCATGGTAGTGACGTGTGTAGTAGCCGAAGTACACACACACACACACACACACGCACACACACACACACACACACACACACACACACACTTGAAATCCACTTCCCATTAGCAACAGGAAACCCCTTGAGTCATCCTGGACAGGAGCTCTGAGTGTAAGCGAACTGTTTCAGTGAAATCATGTGTTGATGTGTGACGGAGAAGGACGGAGTTATGAAATCAGGTTCTTAGGACATGAAGGGAAGTGAGCTGAAATTTTCAAGTGAAATTCTGCTGATGATGGTTGAAGAGAATACCTGGTACATGGATGACCTTTCCAGTTAAAACAGTGTTTTTACTTCCTCACTTTCTGTAAGTTTACTGGGTAAACTTGCATATCCTTTATATGCTGCAGTACAATGGGATAGTCTGCTTGCAAGTCTTCACTTACTCGTTGTCCTTGAAAGGATGGTTTCTCAGTCATTTTTAGCCTCAGAGACTGGAACATATTCTTCCACGAGGCCCCCAATGGATATGAATTGTGTTTTTATCCGTGACGACAATACAATCCATTGGCCGTTTCAGTTAAATCATGTGTTTGTGGTATTAATAGAGCCTTGGTTGCATAACTGGTTGTGACATAATTATATTCCCAAGATATGAAGGGCTTTTACAATTTAAGTGCAAGTGTGGCCTTAAAAGGTTAACAAATTTAAGAAAAACACCTGTTAAATAAGTGGAGAAACAAAGAAAGCAGATGCTTCTAAACAGGCTACTGTATGGGTTGCAGAGTATAAAAATAGTGTGAATACAGGCCATGGCTTTGACGTCCAATAAGTTGAACCTCTATGGGAGACTACTTTGCAGACTTAAAAGACTAAATTAGGGGAAATCCTTTGGAAGACAGAGACACTTGTAGTTAAGGAGAACCAATACAGTTTATCTGAAATCCCTGTGTTGTTGTTGTTGTTCCTAGAACATCATAATTAATGTTGCTCCTGGATCATCATTAAAACAAAAAAATGACGTTGATGCTGATGTCATCGCTTTTCAACTCGTGCTGGTGTTCAAGACTCTGGTGCTAACTTACATGGAAGTAAAGGGAGACGCTCCTTCTTACCTCCTAACCGTGTTCAAACCCCACAACCTTGTAGAAAATGTATCGCCCCCTTCACTCCTTTGCCTTGTTTCACTCAGCTTGGTCTACTTACAGTAGTGGAATGATCTCCACAGCAAAATGTGGACGGCAGATGTCCATCCTCCACTATAAGTTTGGGGTTTTCGATGATATGTCTTCCTATCTACAAGGTTACTGGGGAAACAATTCTGTGTGATTGTTCTGGTGCTCGATGAAAACAAGCGTAAGTAAGAACGTATCATAACTGAAGCACCGGCAGCACTTTCAAGGCTTTCGAAGTGCTAGCTTAATGGGCTAAGCAATGTTAATATTGTGAACGGTATTCACTCGCTAAAGTCACAAACCTAGATTTTCAAGGTTGAATGATAACACCGCACCAATTGCTTGAAGGAAGGGGATCAGCCAGAGGTGGCGGCCATAGTTCCTACAAGGTATCATTAGAGCTAGAAATGACGTGGACTCTATCTGAACGCACTAATTGTAATTTGATTTCAAGTCTTCAAGATGAATGTAATGGTTGTTTTACCCTCAATCACTTGTCTCTGCGGTAAATATGGTTCTCACTTCCCCTACATTTGCCACTAAAAACAATAAACCCTAGCAGTCTCGCTCCAGGACCAATGTGTAGTTTTTTCATTCTGAGCTACTGTAGAAACATGGCGGTGCAACATGGCGGACTCCGTGAAAGAGGACTCGCTCCCTCTCTAGATATAAGCGACTCATTCTAAGGCAGTGTTTTTCTATCCTGTTTCTGAAGGCCCTCTGCCCTGCATGTTTTATGTGTTTCCCTGCCCCACCACACCTGATTCAAATGATCAACTCGTCGGCCCTGCTGAAGCCTTATAACGACCCATTCATTTGAATCAGGTGTGTTTGGGCAGGGAAACATCTGAAGCACGCAGCACCAGGCGCCTCCAGGAACAGGCTTGAAAAACACTGTTCTGAAGTAACAAAAAAACAGAAGGATTTTTTGTTTAAAGTGAATATACACCAATGAAAGCAACTAAATTCCAATCATTATTCATGATTATGAATACTATATTTCATTTCGGCTGATAGATCTTAAATGAATAAAGGTGACAGGGCACGTAGGGTTGCATTTGGGAAGCCTCATCCCGTTGTTGTAAGTACGACGATTATTTCTGAAAAGATGAAGCGTGACTGCATTGTCAACATTTCTGTTTAACATTTGTCATCAGAAGAACAACCAACATTCTTCTATTGAGAAATGTATTATTCTTAGAATAATAAAGAGAGCATGTCCACCCACATTAAATGCATTGTTATCATCTGTGTGTCACCACATTCGACTAATTTTTCATCACAAAACAGACTGGGTCTCAACTTCATATCATATTTTCTTTCCGGGAGGTGAAAATGAAAGTAACAGCCGGTTCAAGGAAATGGGGACTTGCTCTTAGGACGGCCACTGCACGTGATCACAGTGTTGATGCTACATGAATTTTACTTTCAGCTAAAGCTTCACAGCTTCTCAGAAGACCTTTGGGGAAGTCTATGTGCTGAGTGTGTGCAAACATGACAACTCCCCTGTGTGGGAACAAATGTTTTCAATCAATGGGGAACCTTGTGTAGGTGTGTGTTCTCATGTTAAAACAATTAGCGGTCATGTGCAGTCAAATCTGAGCGGGGCATATTGTAAAAATCAAAAGTATGTATTAAACTGGGTTTCGAATGGTACAAATCATTTGTGGTGCCAAGAATGCAGTCTCTGACCAAGTCTGACTCAACCCAGCAGATCAAAGAAATAGTGATGGACAGATCGGGATAACTAGCAAAGGAAAGCAGACATTTCTGGCCAGACTTCAGTCTGGAGTCCATCCACATGAAACAATCCCCCAACCCCGGCTCCTGGTTTGATTGATTGTCCTTGAGGTCAGCCAGGGTTGTGAAAATATAGAGCATATTGAGTAGAGGTGGTTATAGCGGGCTGATGACTAATTTTGGATGAGACCTCAACACTTGAGTTCATAGAGTTCACAGCATCGAGGAGCTTAAGTCAAGATGTATAGTAGACAAGAGGAGTATCACAGTCTAAGTCCCCCTTTTTTTTTTTTGCTTTAAAGGCAGAATTTACCCTGACAGAGAAGACGTTCAGCCATCTTTTATTGCTAACATATAGCCAAATATGCAGTTGCCCACTTCTATCTCCCACACTTTACTTCTACATTCATAGCAAATTGTCAGCTGTCCAAAGACACAATGCTAATGGCAGGCAACCAGACATTTGCAGAAAACGAGTTCTGCTTTACAAAAATTCAAAAAAGGAAAAGTGGCAGCACTATGCAGCCAATAGAGGAAGATGATGGACCTCTGAAAAAGACTGATGTTGCATACAGTATCCTCACTTCCTTCTACCCTGAAGTGATCTTTTTCAAATGTTCAGAAACAGGTTTAAAGTGTATTCAGCCCTGGAGTAGTTTTGCTCCCCAGTTGCGGAGATACATACCTTTTGTCCATGGAGGGATGAAAGAGTCTGACGTACAATGTACAGAGACTTTTGGCTAACGGTGATGTTCTGGTATCTGGTGTTCTGGTCATCTTCAGAATCAAATGTGCATTACATACTGGACAACAGCTGTGAATGAACATCAGGGTAAAACTCAGGTAGCACTGGTTGAAGGAAACTTTGGATTTGGCGGTCACAGTCGCTGGCTTTGTGTCTCTGTGATGGATAAACTTTCTCATGAAACGTCAGAGTAGGAACGTGACGGGTGTAAATGGTATTAATGTTGGCCGAACTGCATTCAGTTGCCTCAGTCTCAGGGTCCTGGTGTTGTTCAGTGCCGAGATGGGGCGAAAAAGAATC
Organism: Sparus aurata; assembly: GCF_900880675.1. Taxonomy (NCBI): domain Eukaryota; kingdom Metazoa; phylum Chordata; class Actinopteri; order Spariformes; family Sparidae; genus Sparus; species Sparus aurata. The sequence continues at coordinate 15,675,489 of NC_044189.1, read as the reverse complement.
ATTAGTTGTTATTCCAAGTAAGAGATATCGGGAATTTTCGGACAATTTCCTCCAGTAGCGTAAACGGACGGTACACGCCTCTTCATTTTGAAAGAACAACAGGCAATGGGGAACTTCCAGCACTCAAGCGACCAGGGGTGTAACTTCAACTCCTCCCTTTAAGTCAGTGACGGACTCAGCAAACCAAAAAATGTCGTCTAAGCATTCACCACAGAGCTCACGGAAAAATAAGAAACACTATTTGTTCACATCTGGTTTTGACTGTTACCTAATATCAACATGACTTAAGTAGGTAATTTAGGATGTTTATCCTTTATAGACTCACCAGGCGGTGGTCAGGCGGTGGTCAGCCATTGGCGTATAATGGGGCCTTCGGTGAGCATCCATGGTTGTTACGGTGTGTCCTACACCGTTTTCACAAATCAACCCTTGTCAACAGCTTTTCGGCCAACTGAGCAAGTTTAGATGTGGAGCCTCGTTGGTGAGAGAAATAATCTGATTGGCTGTTCATCTTAGCTAATCAGTGGACGAGACGAGACACAGAAAGGAAAGCCCCAAACCATCTAGCACGGTTTCTCCTAATTTTTCGCCTCGGCCTCTTTGCCCGTGCCATATTCTCAATTAGCACGAGCGCTGTCCTAAGTCTTCAGTCACAAGGCATCTATCACCATTTTTCACTATCCACGCCAGCAAGGCCCATCTGATCAAGCGCTCAACTAATTTGAGCCTTTGATGGGGATAATCTAAAGGTAATTTCACTCGGGTTTTGCGATTTCAAAACGGATCAAGATTTCACTTTCAAGTCAAGTCTTAAGGTGGGCGGTGGGGCTGCAAGTCCGTGCATCTGACTCGAGTTCAGTCTCAAGTCTGCGGCTCTGTTCAGAGCAGCTCGAATGAAGAATAATTAACAGCGATGGCTGGCTGTCAGCCAGATCAGATTGAACTATTCTCAGCGCAGATCAATTCCCAGCCTCTCTTTACCGCCGCTGCTGGTGAGTGACTCAGCTAATTATAACAAGGGAGAGCATGCCCTGAATACTGTTTTCTCCTCTGGCTCACTGGCATGGGGACACAGCCACACTCCCACAAAGGCACTGTATACACACACATAACACACACACACACACACACACACGCTGATTGACGAGCTGTATACTGCTACGACCTGGAGCTCAGCAACACAAACTACCTTGCGTAAGAGTAATGTGCAGCTTATACATGTGGACCGGTGTGACCTTGTGGATCCGGTCCAACTTATTACTTACGTACACATGTAGGCGCATCGTGTATACAACGACCAACACAAACAAGTCCATTTTTCCAGTGTATATCTGAATGCTGTGTCACACATAAACAGGCAGAAAAACATGCATCATCGTCACCAGGTCCGCGCTCTATTGTCAGATAACAATAAACCCTTTTTTTTTTTCCGGGGAATCAGCAGCACTGCCAGCCGTTCCCACAGTGACGGTTCACCCTGCTGGTTTGAAACTTCTTTGAAAACAGAGAGCCAGGAAACCTGTTCCTGTGCCTGCTCGACGGCATGACAAACACACTTGCTCACGGCGACGCACACGCATCAATCAGCTGGTGAGTCACCTTACTCATAGGACGACCACTGCACAAAGAAAGAATGCCGGGGCCCTAAAAATAACAGGCCATCATTCCTGTGGAATCCGCGGCTCGTCCATGTTTGGACGGCCTGCCGAGACAGGTTCACATGACCTTTTTGAGTCAGGCCGAGCCGAGGCCCCTGGTTAAGCGCATGGCCTCTTGTGGAAGGAACCGAGAAGAGAAAGAAACGGTTTGGAACGGCGTGCTTCTGTTTGGCAGGAGGCGGCTGTGCAAAGGAAGAGGGGCGAGAGTGTGTGCACACACGGGCCAGCTGGTGCTCCGTGTCTGAGCGAACGCCCAGTCTGCTGCAGAAACCGAGCTCGTTCGACGTGAAGCGGTGGAGACGGAGAACTCTTGCGCAACACACACATGGTCCTGTATGTGTGTGTGTGTGCAAACATGCACGTCGGTAATTGCCTCGCACCTCGGCTCATCGCAGGAATGTTTCTCAAACTCTCAAATAACAGTACGCACACTTCCCTGATTGTACTTTTGATTGTATTTTTTTTCAAGAATATGGCATAGTTTTCACAAATTATCGGCACGCTCGGTCGTTATAATCGCGCACACAAGTAGTCTCAGCCCGGGGATCAGTGTCTGTCCATGGGAGCCCCGGCTGCTATGATGTTGTTTACGGAGCCGCGCTGGCATATTTTATGTGAATGCTTATAGCCCAGCACCACCGAGGCTTTATGGGGGTGAGTCATATCCACATAACAAACAGGCTCCGCATGGGAAAATATCATGGTGATGTTAAAGCGAGAGTTAAGGCTCACACACTGGGGCTTTGTGCCAGCCGCTTCGCATCGAAGGCTCAACGTTTGGAGAGCAAACACTTCAGGTGCCACGCAGGAGGCCCTGCTGGCGGAGAGATTGTTGCAACATGGCATTAAGCGCTGGAAGAACTGAGTCAGAGGAAGACTTTTAAAGGGTTGTTAATTATTGTCTAAGACATGATAAGCAGCAGCAGCTCCTCTCACATGCTCAGGCTCCTATTTTTTTTTTATTATTTTTTTTCACTCAGATCTCAGAGAGGAATTCATGACAAACAAGAGGGGGGAAATCACGTTAATGTTTGCACCATATGCTCAGGCAGCCTCCTGTGAAAGGTAATACAGCAGGAGGTTTCATCAGAGCCGCAGAGCTGAGCTGGAGTCGGTGCCGTTACAGGATTGCTCAATGGTTGTGTCACCACCAGGAGGCTGGACCGGTCGGGCGGAGTGTTTTGAGCTCTGATCTCAACATCACCGGAGCTCACTCACTCACTCACAGCCTCTCTCTGAGCGTGAGGCGGTCTCTCTTCCTCTCCCTCTCTCTCCCCCCCTCTCTCTCTCTCACACACACTCACTCTCTCTTTTCTTTCTGTCTCTCTCACCCAGTCTGGACTCTGAGGGATCGGGATTTTTTCTCACCAAAGAAAAGTACACAGAACCTTCAGAGGCGCGGGCAAGAGGACCACGGGCAGGATTATCACAGAACTTTCATTATTTTTTTTTTTCTGATCGCACGGGGAAATGGAGCGCGCAGTGTGCAGTTTATTCTAAGGACACATCCTAAAGCAAGTCCTTTGTTTTTTTGTTGTTGTCTTTTTTTTTTATTCTTTTTTTTTATCGCGGTGAATCTGTCTCGTCAGGATGAACTTGCAGTGGAGCAGCCCGGCACCAGCCTGCATCCGCACCGGGAGAGTCGCGCACAAGCGCCTGGACTCGGACGATCAGCCGCCGGCGAAATGCGCCAGGCTGAGCGCCGAGGCGGGGGACACGCAGGGACTCCTCGGTACGTCTCCCGGGTCTCCCGTCAGCCCGGTCTCCAGCCCCGTCCCGGCGACCCACCAGGGGCCATCCCGGATAGGACCGTTCCTGCTTCTACCTCTGGCGGACCGGGAGAGCGTGCACAGCGCGATGAACACCGACACCGGCGATGAGCTACTGTGCAAGGTATGCGCAATCCCGTCATTGTGCAATTTCTCTGAATGAATGGTGTTTCAAGACAAGCGCGTTGCTCAATCGCCTGTCTGACATGTCATCAGCGTTTCAGCCGACTTTTTCACCCGGCGTCGCTGCTCTCACGCAAAATGTGGCGACAGCAGCGGTGTTGCTTCATCATGTAATAAATCCCGAACTACAATAAAAATAAATAAAAATAAATAAAAAAAACTCTGATTATATTATAAATCTGTTGACAAGCACATGAAAGAAGAGCCAGGCAAACCCCCACCAAAAAAAAAAAATCCCGTGCTGTGCTGTGCTGCGTTCAAGCCCACCTATCCTCGTCTGTCAACTCGGGCTCGTTTGCATACACGTCACTGCAATACGCCACGCCGTGACACACTAGAAGAAGAAGAAAAAAAAATGAAAAATGCAAACATGTGAGACAAAGAGACACTATCGTGATAAGGATCTGCCCCGATAACGACAGTGATCCCCCCCCCCATCCACCCCCCTCCTCTCCACCGCTGTTCCGCATCTGTTTGTTTTTGCACCATAGACTGACTCTGCAGGCGTTTGGCTTTGTTGATTAATAAAGTTAATCGCTTCATGCTTCGGGGATTCATTTGTCACGCTCATGCAAAAAAAAGAAAAA